>NC_057798.1:459049382-459208633 GCF_018294505.1 Triticum aestivum | reverse complement strand
CATGTGGCATCTCCTAGTCCCTATGCAGGCAGGGGATAACGCAGAAACGCACATTGTGCGGGATTCAATTTTGGTAATGGCATTGGCCAAACGAAACGTGGCGTCCCAGACCCAGAGAACAATGGCGAAAGTGGAAGAAGGGGTGAATGTGCTTAAGTGAGCCCATGTATATGTTGTAGACCAGCCCAATAGCCAATAGGAGAGCTCCTTCACTAGAGCCCAGAGAAATGGTGGATCCTAATTATCACGTAGGTCGAGGCATAGTCAGGTAACGCATACCCTCCCCCGACCGACTGCACCATATTGGCCCGGTTCAGTTCGACAATTTCATGTGTTTTTCCACCGGTTTGGAAAGGATCTAGAACAAATTTTTTTCATTCTTCTGTTGGTTTTCTTCAGGGTTTTTCTCTTCATATTTTCTTCTTCTTTTCTCTTCCTATTTATTTTTCTTTTTCTTCTTTTTTCAATTTTTTCGACATTCTTTTGAATCCGTAAATATATTTTTCAAAATCATGAACATTTTATGAATTCAGAAATATTTTCTGAATCCATGAATTTTTTCGAGATTGTGAAAATTTTCAAATTCACAAAAAAAATCTGAATGCACAAACATTTTATGATTTCCTCAACATTTTTTGAATTCATGAACATTTCTCAAATTCACGAACATCTTTTGAATACGCGGACATTTTATTTAAATCGTGAACGTTTTAAGATTTCCCTAATATTTTTGAAGGAAGAAAAAAGAGGAAAATAAATAAATAGGGGCACTCGTGTCTGCAATGGGCCAGACCACAATGCACGACAGGGGGGTGTCCGTTTGCACGGTATCCCTCGACCTACGCGGTGATTAGGATCCCCCCCCCCCCCTCGCTAGCCACGGGACATCTCCTCCCCCATGTGGCCACGTCGTTGGACATTGCATGTGGCATCTCCTAGTCCCTATGCAAGCAGGGGGATAGCCTAGAAACGCACTCCCAAACCTTTGTAGCATAACATATGGGCCGACCCACATATACTTTTTTTATAGGACCCACATAGACTTTTTTTGTGTGCCTTTCTCCCACGGTCTTGGGAAGGTTCCTTCCCTGAACCGGGTTTTTCCTGTATGTGGTTTTTTTGGGTGGGTGGGTGGGTGGGGGGGGGCTTCTAATATTTTCCAAAATCGTGAATATTTTATGCAAATGTGAACTTTTTTATTTTGCAAAGTTTCCAAATTCATGAACAATTCTTAAATCATGAACATTCGGGGGGGGGGGGGGGCTTCTAATATTTTCCAAAATTGTGAATATTTTATGAAAATGTGAACATTTTTTATTTTGCAAAGTTTCCAAATTCATGAACAATTCTTAAATCATGAACATTCATTTCATTCTAAAACATATTTTGTATTCATGATTTGTTTTTAAATATCGAATTTATTTCAAATTAGTGAGGAAAATTTGAAGCTATGAACTTTTTGTAATCGCTAACATTTTTCTGAATCAAAATATTTTTGTATTTTACGAAATGTCTTGAAATCCGTGAACAATTTTCAAAATCAGGCAACGTTTTTAAAATTTGTGAAGAGTTTTTGGATCTTGGAATATTTTTTCCAACTCATGAACATTTTTTTGGGTTTCAAGATTCTTTTTGAAATTCTGAACTTTTTTTGAAATCCCAAACATAATTGTAGAGAAGCAAAACACCATAAAAAGAAAAAAAGAAAAAGGAAAAAGAAAAAAACAGGGGCACCTCGCCCCGCATATGGTCGGCCCAAACCTAGCGCGGGGGAAGCAGGGAGTGCGCATTTCTTCACTATTCCCCACTAGGCCAGAGAATAGGAGGTCGTGCTGCCCTCCTCCGGTCCTCCACGTGACGACGAGCTAGTGTGTTGTATGTCTCAATTAGACCTGTAATGCCTATTTGCTCTTGGCCGTCGGCAATCCTTTTTGTCTTCTTTTTCTGCCGTAGCTAATGAATCATGTTGAACTTCGTCCACAACCCGACCTATTACAGAGGATCTAGTGTTGGTATTTTTCAATACACCCATCGGGTGATAAAATAAAACGACGTATCATAGTTTTGTGTGTATGATTCACACATGAGATATGGATTTTGGTCGTGTCATGACACGATATTTGTGGCCTGACAGAAATTTAGCGCCTGCTATCTTCAGGACAAGGTGAGCACAAGAGTTATCGACGACAAGGGTAGGCCGCGAGTGAGGCTGGACTGAAACATCTTCCTCCGTTGGAGCTTCATGAATCTGATTGATAGAACGGGTTAATTATTTGAAAGTATTGTACTAAACCATGTACTCCCTCCATTCCTATATATAGTGCATATTAGTTTCTTGCAAGAATTCCACAATGTAGTACGTCTGAAGCACTTTGGACAAGAATTACCCTACCTTTTCAGGACATCCACATGCCTGTGTACAGAGAGTGTGCATGCAGGGTTATTATGGTCTAAAAGTACATCTCCACGTCATGCCTTGGTCTTGGAGCCCCAAACCATGCGCATTACATATTGGACTAGAGGGAGTATGCTACTCCCTCCGTTTCAAAATAGATGACTCAACTTTGTATTAATATGACAAAAATAACACATTTGCGGAACTGAACGGTACAAAACTGATATGGCAGCATTGTGCGAGCGTTGACTGCCTGCAGCGGCGCGGCGTTGAGGCAATGCATAATACTCCCGACCCCTGGGTGGTGACATGTTGCGGAGTCGGTGCTCGCCTAACCATTGGTGTTGGGAGGCGGCGCAACGTGTTACTCCCTTGAGTAGACGCCAGCCACGCATACTCACATAATGGCTGGCCCTCCCTGAGCGGACGGTGTGGGAGGACCCTAAAAGGCGGCGCCGAAGGGTGTCAGTGAAGGTGGAGCGTGCCGGGAGGATCCGACGCGTTGGTGATTAAGTGAAGGTCGCACACGGTGGGAGGATTTTGCACGGCAGCGACCAATGTCATTCCACGAGGAGATGATTTGATATTGTACGTTATTCCACGAGGGTTTTGTTCCATATATTTTCCATGTTCTTTAGTAGTTGAGTTCCATTAGTTTTGGTTGACTAGACTTGCATTTGCAAAAAAAAAGACCTTAAATGTTCAACCTGGCTAAGTTCAATTCCTGGATCCACCACTGCAATGAAGTATCATGGAAATACAAACACAACAAGTACATAGTCGGCTCTGCATGACTAAGATGCACACATTCAATATTGACGCATACAAATGTTCACGCCGGCAAAAGCAAAGTCATATAAGATCAAAGTTATGCCTCGGCTCTTCTACAATCGGAGGTAGCAACTGGAGGTCTTACACCGGTGAAGGTGTGTCGTCGGGCACCAGGGGTCTCCCACCTCCTTTTCGCTGATGACACACTCCTCTTTTTTAAGGCAAATGCGGAGCAAGCTTCGAGAGTTAAACATGTCATTGATACTTATGCTGCAAGTACCGGTCAACTCATTAATCCAGCAAAGTGCTCAATCCAATTTAGCAAGCTTTGTCCGCTATCAGATCAGGAAACAACACGCCAAATCCTTCATGTGGAGCGACAAGTGTTTGAAGCGAAATACTTGGGTCTACCAACTCCGAAAGGTCGCATGAGTCGTGGTAAATTCCAGAGTCTTCAGGCCAAACTCACACAGTGTATATTGCTTTGGGGTGACAATAATCAAGCACAGAGTGGGAGAGAAATCCTTATCAAGTCAATCGCGCAAACACTACCGACATATGTTATGGGAGTTTTTAAACTTCCATTCTCTGTTTGTGATGACCTATCCAAGTTGATCCGAGACTTTTGGTGGGGAGCGGAAAATGGGAAGCGCAAAACACATTGGCTCAGTTGGGATAAGATAGAATGGGATTCCGAGATATGCGGATTTTTAATCAGGCACTACTGGCTCGTCAAGCTTGGCGGTTGCTGCAAACACCGGATAGTCTGTGTGCACGTGTACTGAAGGCCCGATACTACCCACAAGGCAACCTACTAGACACTGTGTTTACAGGGCAACCCTCCAACTTGGTCTGCTATATCTTATGGGCTGGAACTTCTCAAGGAAGGCATGATATGGCGCATTGGTAATGGTGAATCAGTCCGCATCTGGCGTGACAATTGGATACCACGCTCGTCCTCACTCAAGCCATTTAGCGCTCGAGGCCGGTCCAGACTCATCAGAGTTTTGAGCTTGCTTAACGAACGAGGTACATGGGATGTAGCTGCCATGTGGGCTAACTTTCTACCAATCGATGCTAGGGCCATTTTATCCATCCGTACCTCACCAAGACGTGAACCGGACTTTCCTGCCTGGCAGCCGGAGAAAAACGGTATCTTCTCTGTTAAGAGTGCTTATAAGCTTGGTCTCAGCTTGATAGAGCATGCTCGTAATGTGCCAGCCACAAGTACTAGACCGAATGGTGATCGTGAGATTTGGAAGAAGCTATGGAGTTTGCCAGTTCCTCCTAAAGTCCGTACTTTTGCATGGCGTGCAATTACTAATTCATTAGCAACAGAGGAGAATAAGAAAAATCATCATATCCCAGTCACCGGAGTGTGCACGATCTGTGGGCAGGAACAAGAGGATGTAAAGCATGCTCTTTATGGCTGTTTGCCGGCTCGGGCTTTATGGAACGCCATGCGTGACGTTTGGGACCTTCCCTCACATGTGATTATGGAGCGTCTACAAACTGAGTGGATCCCGGAGCTCTTATTCCCACGTTCTGACCAAGTATGTGCTCATATCCTGATGATCCTCTGGAGAGTATGGCATGGACATAATGAGCTTACTCATGACAAGCCTTTTCCATCTGTAGAAGGATCCCGACGGTTCTTATGCAGTTACATGGCAAGTTTATCGCAGGTCAAGAACCAGACTACTGAGCAAATTATCAGAGGAAAATGTGTACTGAATGGACCGGCCCCTGCTGTAGTTTCGCATATAACACATGCTACAACCAATAGTTGGGAGAGACCACCTCCTAGCATGCTGAAGCTGAATATTGATGGATCATACAGTGAGAGTACAGGGGTGGCAGGGGCAGGTATGATTCTCCGTGATGAGCATGGACGAATTGTTTTTTCTTCCTGCCGTTTTCTTAATCGTTGCGGTTCAGCACTTGAGGCGGAACTAAGTGCCTATATGAAAGGCATATCCCTTGCACTGGAGTGGAGTCAGCATGATGTCCTTGTTGAAACAGATTCCATGGAGGTCGCTAAGATGATTAATAATCCATCTCAAGATAGCTCAGAGCTGGGTCATCTAGTTGAGCACGTGAAGCATCTCATGAACCAAGGGAGGCGTTTTGCTGTCAACAAAATCTCCCGGGAAATGAATCAAGCGAGCGATCTGCTTGCTCGTTTTGGTCGTCTAGAGGAACGAACAGTAGTTTGGTTAGGATCGGGGCCTCATGAAATATTAGACCTCATCCTACGGGATTGTAATGTGACTATTATTTAATCAATACAATCCATTTACCCCGCAAAAAAAAAGTTATGCCTAGACGGATGGAGAAAACAAAGTGATTGAAGCAACTGTCGACAAAAACAACGATCGAATAGCATGCATACTCAAGGAGCCGAGCTTTGTTTGCGCTTGTCCCAAAATCACTTAGATCATAGAACAGATGTAGTTTGAAACAAACATATGTTAACCACAATATTCATCAATAAGGTAAGAGCAACAGAAACGTTTGTTTTGACACAACACGCTGCCAGGCTGACATAACAAACATTTATTTTTGTGACGGTGAAAAGAAACAATATTACAAGTTTAGATCAAACGATACGACTTCAGATAAAATACCCACTTTATTCAGTAGCTTCCTCTGTGGAACTTAGAAAGCAAAATATTACTAGAAGCAAGTGACGCCCTCCGAAACTCGTGAATGGGCTTTTGATCACTTGCGCGTGTATAACGATCTCGAGCTTACTTCAGTTACATGCTTGGCCCTTCCACCATAGATACCACGGGGGCGACACTCGGTTTGGAACGTGATGACACACCGTGATACTGAGGCTCGCCAAGCTTGGCTTAGTTGGTATATGGTGCATCCGCACCGTAGTAAGATGGCGATGGTGCCGCCGCCGAGTACCCTGATCGAGGTGGTGGCGGGAATTTCCCATGGCGGCGTGGCGGTGGTGGCGGTGCTTTACCATGATGAGCCAGGGGTGGTGTTGGGTGCTTATGGCCCGGAGGTGTCGGAACATGCGGTGGATAATGGGATGGAGGCGGAGGTGGCAAGTGGTGTGCCGGGGGCGACGGCGAATGGTGAGCAGGGGGTGGCGGCGAGTGGTGAGCCGGGGGCGGCGGCGAATGGTTCGCAGGGGGAGGTGGCGAATGGTGAGCAGGGGGTGGCAAGTGGTGTGCCGGGGGCGGCGGCGAAGGGTGAGCAGGGGGTGGCAAGTGGTGTGCCGGGGGCGGCGGCGAAGGGTGAGCAGGGGGTGGCAAGTGGTGTGCCGGGGGCGGCGGCGAAGGGTGAGCAGGGGGTGACAAATGGTGAGCAGGCGGCGGTGGTGAGTGATAAGCAGGAGGCGGCAAGTGAGGCGGTGGTGCACTGTGAGCCGGGGGTGGAGCTTCGTGGTGCTGGTGGTAGTGCCCGAGGTGACCGTGGTGCTTATGCTCAGATGCATTGCCGTGGCCGAGGTGACCATGGTGCTTGTGCTCGGACGCATTGCTGTGGTATGGCGCCGGTGCCTCCACCGGCGAGCTATCATGGTGGTGACGCTTCCCGTGCTCAGACGCGTTGCGGAATGCCGGTGGCTCGGCCGGGGACTTGGCATCGTGGTGATGCTTCCCCAGTGCAGGTGCATGGTGCGCCGTCGTTGGTGCCTCAGCATAGGCAGCCGGGGCCAGCAGGAAGGCGCCGTAAGGCGGGGATGCACCATCAGCGTAGGGAGCCGGAGCCGGAGCTGCATCTGCAACCGGCGAGGAGGCAGAGGCACTGCAGTAGGACAGGAGCGTCGCTGCAAGAGCGAGGAGAAGAGCCACGCCCTTCATGTTGGTGCTGGTGGCCATCTTGTTCTACGTACTCTTCGCTGCTTGGTTTGCCTCCGACGCGTCTCCATTTGGCGCCTTATATAGTGGGCATTTCAAACGGAAGTCTGGCTAGTTTGCTCGTTGTCCACTGCTGACCAAACCCATTATCTTGGTGCGCTTGGACTGACAGGCTAGAAAGGGGAGTCCGTAGAATTGGGAGCGCCGACTGGGCCGTGTTGCACGGGGCTCCCATTTCCATGCTGTTGGACCCCAAATTTTACAGATTCTAATACAGACTACATCCAAAGTAAAATGAATTCACCTAAAAAAAAAGTAAAATGAATGAATCTATATCTAAAGTATGTCTATCTACATTCATATATAGTCCGTATTAAAATCTTAAAAAAGGTTATATTTAGAAACGGAGAGAGTAAATGTGTATGGGAGACTCAAAAAAATTACGTATAAGAAATTGCTCAAAAAATTGCAAATGCTCCGTAGCAACTAGTAAGGGTCTACTAATAAGAATCAATCATCTGGTTTGCTCTAGTTTTTATGGGCATCTCTAGCAGATCCAAAAAAAACTATGTTTTTTTATCATAAAGGGTGGATTTATTGCTTAAAAATGAAGTATTAAAAAGATACATAACATAATGAGCACACAACCGGCCTCTGCATACTTAGATGCAAACAACCAACACAACTCACACACACACATGTTAAAAACAAGCCGACAACTATCAAAGTTATATAAGACCAAATCTATGTGTAGGCGAGAAAAAAAAATCCTAAGCAATACGATCTGCGATCGGCAAACTGCGGTGATGACCATATCCGCACCAACCATCTCATGATAACAAATGGACGATGAGATTATTCAACAACAACACCGTCAAAAAGGGAGCAACACTCAAGCACCTCAATCATCGGATCCAACCAGAAGGTCAGAATTCTGGTTTTCACCCTGAAGAATCAGTCTGAACATATGCGAGCAACGCCTAAAGCTTCAACAAGGTAACTATGTAAAAAACAGCGCCATTGCCAGGTATAACCACTCGGGTCTCACCTAGGCTTTGGCTGGAACTCAAGACTGGATACTCGAGTAGCACCACCATCGAAGTCTCTCATGAGTTGTCGCCGTCACTTTTCCGCATTCCATGTAGCTACGTGCGATGCGAGCACCGCCACTTCACCACCATCCCTCTGCGTCAAGCCTTCATCCAATTTGTATCTCACAACCAAAATCAACCACCAGATCAGAGAGATGAGCCCTTTTGACCACAACCGCCATCGAGTCTTAGGAAGTCGTTGCAGTATAGTTGCAGTCACCACCATTCGGCCAATCGAATCTATACACCACCACCGAACCATGGACCTTAGCCGCCCGAGCCAGATGGAGGTCACGCATCTTGAAAATATGCCCTAGAGGCAATTGTATTATTATATTTCCATATTCATAATTAGAGAGTTTATATTCTATGCTATAACTGCTATGATCCTGAAATATGCGATTCAATGGAAAACTCATATGCACGTGTGAAATGATAAACGGTAAATAAAAAGGTCCCTATTCTCGTCTCTAAGACTAGCTCAAGTGTTGTTGGTGATCATGTTTTATGGATCTTAGCATACCATTAAGTGTACCGATGATCCTAAAACAACATCGAGATTATGATGTTAGAAGAACAATCATATTGAACCGACCCAACCTTGTTTGTTATGAATTGGGTTAATATCGTATGCATTCAATTATAATAGCATGGAGTGTTATCATGCGATATTGCTTCTTAGACCATGAGAGTATTGTGGTCACTTCTTACCATACAGTGGACTTTGGGGTTGCTCAAACGTCACCTGTAACACGGCGATCACAATGACAACTTACGGGTTCATCGAAAAGTTTGACAAGTGGCCAGATAGCTCGAGAGTGGGATTTGCTCCTCAACGACGGAGAGATATTCTTAGGGACCTCATGTGACGACATCGATCATCGTCTAACCAGACACATGTGGCTTTGTCAAGGCGATGCTGGAACACAATAACGAGAAAGAAGAACAAAACTGGTAATGGGGATTTCGGTATAGTGAGCATAGTGATGACTCAAAGGATACCAGTACATCCGAGTTTTGTGAAGTATCGCGAAGCAAAGGGAACATCGCATGGTAACCTAAGGTTCACTCAAATATCATTCATGTACTCATAGGGACCGATACGGACGTCCACAGTCCCGCTGTCGGTCATTGAACGAACGGTTTTCTTCATGTTTATGAGTTACCGAGCCTAAAGGGTCACAAGTTTAAGGTAATCACGATCTGCTAAGTGTTAGTAGGAGAGGCGTCATAAGAATATATTTGTGGAATTATTTCATAAATATTCGGAATAGTTCTGGGAGGATCCGGAAACGTTTCGGGGTCACCGGAAGGGTGTCGGTGGATATCAGGTAATACCGGGTACTACCGATATATTATATATAGGTGGAAAGATTATATATATACATAAACACTATTCTTATCACGGGATCATAATATTATTCTGATCACAACATGAACTTCCTGAGTTACACGCGTGAACTTCCCTGTGTAGGAACCCGACCTTCGGGCTATGTTCGCAACTGTGTCTCCCCGCGCGAATTATTTTGCTTAGTCGTGTTCTATATGATATTAGTGTTATCTAGAAACGATTTTTAGCAACTAAATGCCCATTTTAAATAGGAATCTCGCTCGTTGACGGATTTTCCTCTCGGGTCATGATGAACTTGCGTTTTTTGCAATTTTACTGCCTGAGTTGTTCGACTAGAACTTCCCCCTGTGCTAGGTTGAACTTCCGCCAACATTGCCCAAATAGGGCCTGCGTTATACCGTTGGAAAGCTATGGATACGAATATCATGACCCAAGTTAATTTTTTTGCAAAATTTAAGCGGTTTAAGAGCAGTTTTGAAAACCGTTTTTTCGTCATACAAAAAACGTGAATCGTATTTTCAATCGCATTTTTAAACCGTTTATCGGAATGAGGCAAATAATATGGCGCTGGAAAGCTGCTGCAAAACCGCTACTTCCACATGTTTAAAGTTTTCTCTAATTCTGTATGGTTAAAGAGTAATTTGGAAAATCGTAAAATTTTGCAAACTGAACAGCCGAGTTCGTATTTTCGATGCCATTTCTAAATGACTAATCCAATTGAGACAAATAATATGGAGTTAGAAAGCTTATGAAAATGCGCTACTTTTTCATGTCGAAAAGTTTTTATAATTTTGAACAGTTTAATAGTAATCTAGGAAACAGTACAAGTTCCATCAGTTCGTATTTTCAAGCTAATTTTTTAACCGTTTGTCCGAATGCAACAAATGATATGGCGTTGGAAAGCTTGAACTAATGCGGAACTTTTTGGTATATATTGCTCTCAATTCTTTACTGTTTTAAGTCAATTTGGAAAATGACTAAAACGTTTTTTGACCATAATTTCAACGAATTTTATCAGAATTGTGCAAATGATATACCGTTGAAAAGCTACGGAAAATGCGAAACTTTTTGGTATGTAATGTTTTCTCTAATTCCCAGCCGTTTTCAAGTAATTTAGAAAATGGCGAGATCATGATTTCTGCCTTTATCGCGAAACAAATTCTTTGAAAATGCACTGCGTGAAGTACTTGAACTTCTATGGCAGTTCTGTTTGAACTTCACTCTGTTTTTTGACGTGATGTTTTTTGCTCGTAACTGCCAAACCACTTACCGGAAATGAGCAACTGATATGCCGATAAAAAGCTGTTGAAAACATTCAACTTTCCCGTGTTTATCAGTTTTTCATACTCGCGATGGTTCAAAAGAATTTTTTGAATACATATAAACGTGTTTTAAATGGTATACATGAAAATTTTATATCTTTCATCGAATTGTAGCACATAATATACCGCTGGAAAGCTTATGAATAGCAACAGGTTTTTCATGTAGACATATGTTACAAATTCGTTGTCGTTTGAGAGCAGTTTTAAAAATGGCAAAAACAACGTTGTTTTTGCCTTTCTTTTAACATGTAAATGAACGACAAACGTCTCACAAATAAATTTTGAATTATGTTAGTAGCAGCACATGAACTTCTTGCAACAAAACTTTTAAACTTTTAGTTTTCTATTCTTATATTCGTATTTGAAACGCATTTCGTGTAGTACGTGGACTTCCCGCTATTTTCACCTTGAACTTCTGTCACGTATTTTTTTCAATCTCTCTCAGAAGAATTTTTGGGCCGAGCACTTGAACTTCTAGGAACAAAAATTTTGGACTTTGCCTTTTTATTCTTTTTTTTCTCATGCGAAACGCACACCATGCAATTCATGAACTTCTCGCTATTATCTATTTGAACTTCTCTCTATTTTGCTTTAGTAGCAGAGGAAGTTTGAGTTTTTTATAGACATCGAACCTCTCTAACTTTTTTATTTGGACTTCTTTGTGTATTTTTTAGTAATGTGAAAATTGGAGTTTTGTAAGAAACATCGAACTTCTTCATTATTTTCAATTGAACTTGTTGGTTTTATTGTTTAGTTATCAGAAAAATCCGAGTTTTTAAGTAAATATCAAAACTGCTATGCTTTTTCCAATTGAACTTCTTCATTATTATGGATTGAACTTATTGGTTTTTTTCTTTAGTAACAAGAAAAATCTGAGTTTTCAAATATAATATCAAACGGCTCCATTTTTAAATTTGAACTTCTTCGTTTTATTTTTTTAGTAATGAAAAATTCCTAGATTGTAATAAACATCGAACCGCTCATCTATTTTAATTTGAACTTCTGGTTTTCTTTATAAATTAGAAAGATCCATCAAAATCCATGGGAATTTTTTGAACTTTTTTGTTTGTCATTTTTTGACCTCTCAATTTTATTAATTATGAACTTTCAGAGTTAACAAGTCCATTTATACATGAACTTCTCGACAATATGTCCCTGCACCGGCTCAAGTTTTATGCATTCTTATATATACAAAAAATTGAAATGAAAATAGAAAACTATTGCTATCTTATGGATACCACTAACACTTTTTGAGAGCACAATATTCTAGTCTAATTTGTTTGCATAATTTTGACGCAAAAAATGGACTTCTTGGTGTTATTCATTAGTAATGGGAATTTTTTTAAATATGTTTTTAAACTTTTTGAACTGCTCGGTTTTATCAATTTGACCTTCTTGATATTGTAATAAATATTGAACTTCTCCGTTATTTAAATTTGAACCTCTAGTTTTTTTAGAACCAATGTTATGCATTGGACTCCAAAATCACGTATAATCGGACAAGAAGTGTTATGCATTTATAGTAGGATATAATGTAAAGCAATCACGTGCAATGTATCAAACTTCAACCTGGAGCCATATTGGACTCCAAAACTACATTTTCAAACTATGTACATAGCAGTGCAAATCATAGGAAAATCGCAGGTGAATAATTACGCAGAATAGTATTAATGCAAACACACTTGGGGAACAAAGTGCGATGGTTATATCTTAGAAATTTACAAGAAGCCAAGTTTCCATAGCTACAGAGATTCATGGTAAGAGACACAACAAAATCTTCGCCTCCAAGTCATACTGGTATACTAGCGCCAGATGGACGAGTTCGCACCAGCGCTTCTTCTTCTGCAACCACACCACCACCCGCCCACGGCCGCTTCAAACTCCATTTTCTGCTTCTTCAAAAGGACAAACTTTGTCGAACGGACACTGTGTGAGGTGATGGAGTGCTTGCACGGGAGGCGATAGATGGACTGCTCGCGCATGAGGTGACGAACTTCTCATGGTGGAGAGGGAAGAGTTGTTTGGTCGGTCGTTGACCAAGCACTGACAGGCAGCAGCGACTGCGTGCTTGGACGGAGACGAGATTGGGAAAGTGGCATTTTCCAGGCACCGTGTGGAAGCCTGCATCCTTTCCTCAACCTTGATAGTGCACCAAGTAACTTGTATTATCAGTATATGCTCACAGTTTAGAGCATGGCTCATAGACTTGCAGTATTGCAATATAATTAGGCAAAATGGAAATCTTTTCAATAGAACATGTGCTCTGAGCATCAACATACCGCTATTGTTATGCAACTGGTTGATACGTCCATTTTGCATCATGCTTTTATATCAATATTTATTGCATTATGGGTTGTTATTACACATTGTATCTCAATACTTATGGCTATTCTCTCTTATTTTACAAGGTTTACCATGAAGAGGGGGAATGCCGGCAGCTGGAATTCTGGCGGGAAAAGGAGCAAACGTTGGAAACCTATTCTGCACAACTCCAAAAGTCCTGAAACTCCACGAAACAACCTTTTGGATTTATTAAGAATTTATGAGCGAAAGAAATAGGCCAAGGGGCCCACACCCTGTCCAGGAGACAGGCCCCCCTGTAGGGCGCGGCCCCCTATCTCCTGGGCCCCCTGGTGGGCCTCCGACGTCCATCTTCTGCTATATCATCATTCTTCCCCTGGAAAAAATCGTAGGCAAGCTTATGGAACGAAACTCCGCCGCCACGAGGCGGAACCTTGGCGGAATCAATCTAGGGCTCTGGCGGAGCTGTTCTGCCGGGGACACTTCCCTCCGGGAGGGGAAAATCATCACCAACGTCATCACCAACGATCCTCTCATTGGGAGGGGGTCAATCTCAATCAACATCTTCACCAGCACCATATCCTCTCAAAACCCTAGTTCATCTCTTGTATCCAATCTTGTATCAAAACCACAAATTGGTACCTGTGGGTTGCTAGTAGTGTTGATTACTCCTTGTAGTTGATAATAATTGGTTTACTTGGTGGAAGATCATATGTTCAGATCCTTTATGCATATTATTACTCCTCTGATTATGAACATGAATATGCTTTGTGAGTAGTTACGTTTGTTCCTGAGGACATGGGTGAAGTCTTGCTATTAGTAGTCATGTAAATTTGGTATTCGTTCGATATTTTGATGAGATGTATGTTGTCTTTCCTCTAGTGGTGTTATGTGAACGTCGACTACATGACACTTCACCATTATTTGGGCCTAGAGGAAGGCATAGGGAAGTAATAAGTAGATGATGGGTTGCTAGAGTGACAGAAGCTTAAACCCTAGTTTATGCGTTGCTTCGTTAGGGGTTGATATGGACCCATATGTTTAATGCTGTGGTTAGGTTTACCTTAATACTCCTTTTTGTAGTTGCGGACGCTTGCAATAGGGGTTAATCATAAGTGGGATGCTTGTCCAAGTTAGGGCAGTACCCAAGTGCCGGTCCACCCACATATCAAATTATCAAAGTACGGAACGCGAATCTTATGAACGTGATGAAAACTAGCTTGACGATAATTCCCAATGTGTCCTCGGGAGCTCTTTCCTCATTATTAGAATTTGTCCAGGCTTATCCTTTGCTACATAAAGGATTGGGCCACCTTGCTGCATTTTATTTATTTTTTGCTTGTTACTATTTATCTTATCACAAAACTATCTATCACCTACTATTTCAGTGCTTGCAGAGAAAACCTTACTGAAAACCGCTTATCATTTCCTTCTGCTCCTCGTTGGGTTCGACACTCTTACTTATCGAAAGGACTACGATAGATCCCCTACACTTGTGGGTCATCAAGACTCTTTTCTGGCGCCGTTGCCGGGGAGTGTAGCGCTTTTGGTGAGTGGAACTTGGTAAGGAAACATTTATATAGTGTGCTAAAATTTTCTGTTACTTGTCACTATGGAAACTAATGCTTTGAAGGGCTTGTTTGGGGTATCTTCACCCCAACCAGAAGAGCAAAGAGATGCTCCTCAACCTACTGAACCTTATGAAAATATTCACTTTGAGATTCCTTCGGGTATGATAGAAAAACTGCTAGCTAATCCTTTTGCAGGAGACGGAACATTGCATCCCGATTTACACCTTATCTTTGTGGATGAAGTTTGTGGATTATTTAAGCTTGCAGGTATCCCCGATGATGTTGTCAAAAGGAAGGTCTTCCCTTTATCTTTGAAGGGAGATGCAATGACATGGTATAGGCTATGTGATGATACGAGATTTTGGAATTATAAGCGACTGAAGTTGGAATTTCACCAGAAGTTCTATCCTATGCATCTTGTTCATCGTGATCGTAATTACATATATAATTTCTGGCCTCACGAAGGAGAAAGCATCACTCAAGCTTGGGGGAGGCTTATGTCAATGTTATATTCATGCCCCAATCATGAGCTCTCTCAGGAAATGATTATTCAGAATTTTTATGCTCGGCTTTCTCTTGAGAATCGCAACCTGCTCGATACTTCCTATGCTGGTTCCTATATGCTGAAGACTATTGATTTCAAATGGGACTTATTGGAAAGAATTAAACGCAACTCTAAAGATTGGGGTTGCAACGATGGTAAGGAGTCAGGTCTGACACCTAAGTTCGATTGTGTTAAACCTTTTATGTATACCGATGCTTTCCGTGGATTTAGCTCTAAGTATGGACTTGACTATGAGATAGTAGCTACTTTTTGTGAAACTTTTGCTACTCACGTTGATCTGCCTAAAGAGAAGTGATTTAAATATAATCCTCCTGTTGAAGTGAAAGTAGTTGCACCTATTACAGTCGAAGAAAAGACTATTACATATAGTGATCCTATTATTCCTACTGCTTATGTTGAAAAACCTCCTTTTCCTGTTAGGATAAAAGGTCATGTTAAAGCTTCGACTGTTGTTCGTAAGAGTAATACTAGGACCTGTACACTCCCTGAGCAAATTAACGTTGAACCTGGTATTGCTATGATATGGGTGCTAGTGCTAATGCGATACCTTATGATCTTTATAAAGAAATTATGCACGATATTGCACCTGTTGAATTAGAAGACATTGATGTTACCATTAAGCTTGCCAATAGGGACACCATTAAACCTATTGGGATTGTTAGAGATGTTGAAGTCTTCTGTGGGAAGATTAAATACCCTGCTGATTTTCTTGTTCTTGGTTCCCCACAAGATGTTTGTCCCATTATTTTTCTTAGACCCTTCTTGAATACTTCTAGTGCTAAGATTAATTGTGAAAAGAATATTGTCACTGTTGGCATGGATGGTATGTCTCATGAGTTTAATTTCGCTAAGTTTAGTAGACAACCTCGTGAAAGGGGAACCACCTAGCAAGGATGAAATTATTGGTCTTGCTTCCATTGTTGTTCCTCCAACTGATCCGTTAGAACAATATTTGTTAGACCATGAAAACGATATGTTTATGAAGGAAAGGGAAGAAATAGATGATTTCCAATATTTCTTTATTTTGGGAAAGTCATTTTATTCGCTCTCTCCTATTTTTATATAAGAAATATACGAAGGTAAAATAATTAAAATCAAATGATCCTATTTTCAAAAATTTGAGAAAACTCAAATATGAAAATAACAAAATCCCCAACTCTCTCCGTGGGTCCTTGAGTTGCATAGAATTTCTAGGATCAAGCCAAAATGCAATAAAATATGATATGCAAAGATGATCTAATGTATAACATTCCAAATTGAAAATTTGGTATGTTACCAACCTACCCCCCTTAAGATGAATCTCGCCCTCGAGATTCGGGTTGGCTAGAAAATAGGTGAGGGTGGTCCTTCAGTAGGCCTTCCTCTCGCTCCCAGGTGGCTTCATCCTCGGTATGGTGGCTCCATCGAACTTTGCAAAACTTGATAACCTTGCTGCGTGTGACTTGGCTGGCAAACTCGAGAATCTTCACCGGTTTCTCCTCGTAGGTCAAATCGCTATCCAACTGAATCGCTTCCAGTGGCACTGTATCTCTCAGAGGAATATCGGCCATCTCTGTGTGGCACTTCTTCAACTGGGAAATGTGGAACACATCGTGAATTCCTAACAATCCTTCGGGTAATTCCAACTTGTAAGCAACTTCTCCCATACGCTCCAAAACTTTGTATGGTCCTACAAAACATGGTGCTAACTTTCCCTTAACTCTAAAACACTTAACTCCTCGAAGTGGGGACACTCGAAGATAAATTGTGCCTCCAACTTCGTAAACGGTCTCCTTGCGTTTAGAATCCGCATAACTCTTCTGCCTCGACTAGGCTACCTTGAGCCTATCGCGAATCAACTTAACCTTCTCCTCAGACTCTTTAATCAAGTCTGGTCCAAACAATTGACGGTCTCTAACTTCGCCCCACAACAACGGTGTCCTGCACCTCCTTCCGTACAAAGCTTCGAAAGGGGTCATCTTCAAACTAGATTGATAACTGTTGCTGTAAGAGAACTCTGCATAAGGTAAATTGTCGTCCCTACTAGATCCATAATCTAGCACACAAGCTCTCAACATGTCCTCCAGAATCTGATTGACTTTCTCGGTCTGTCCATTTGTCTGTGGATGAAAGGATGTACTGAACTCTAGCCTGGTACCCGAAGTTTCGTGCAACTGATTCCAGAACTTTGAGGTAAACTGGGTTCCTCTGTCCAATACAATGGTCCTCGGAACTCCGTGCAGACATATGATCCTGGTCATGTATATCTTTGCCAACTTAGCACTTGTATAAGTGGTCTTCACTGGGATGAAATGAGCTACCTTCGTCAAACGATCAACTACAACCCAAATCGAGTCATAGCCTGAACGAGTCCTGGGCAATCCCGTGATAAAATCCATGCCTAGCTTATCCCACTTCCATTCGGGTATCGTCAATGGCTGTAGCAATCCTGCTGGCTTCTGATGCTCTGCCTTTACTCTCTGACATACATCACAAACTGCTACATACTCCACAATATCCTTCTTCATTCCGGTCCACCAGAAAGTGTCCTTCAAATTCAGATACATCTTGGTTTCTTGGGTGAATCGAATACGGTGAATCATGGGCCTCCTGCAGAATCAACTTCCTGATCTTCAGGTCATTAGGCACATATACGCGGTCCTCAAACCATAGGGTATCGTGCTCATCCTCACGAAATCCCTTAGCTTTTCCTTTGCTCATCTTATCCTTTATCTCGGCAATCTCCTTGTCAGTCTTTTGAGCTCCTCTGATCTTATCCATCAAAGTAGACTGAATCTCCAATGCTGCTACATAGCCTCTTCGAACTATCTCCAAACATAGCTCACGAAGATCCTCGGCTAACTCCTTTGGTAAATCTCCGGTCAAGAGTGTGTTGACATGGCTCTTGCGGCTCAACGCATCAGCTACTACGTTAGCCTTTCCGGGGTGATAATGCAATCTCATATCATAATCCTTAATGAGCTCCAACCATCTCCTTTGCCCGAGATTCAAATCCTTCTACGTGAAGATATACTTCAAACTCTTGTGATCTGTGTATACCTCACAATGGTTTCCGATGAGAAAATGTCTCCATGTCTTCAGTGCGTGCACTATGGCTGCTAACTCCAAATCATGTGTAGCATAATTTAACTCATGGGGCTTAAGTGTCGTGAGGCATAAGAAACAACTCTTCCCTCCTGCATAAGCACTGCTCCAAGTCCTCGACGAGAAGCGTCGCAATATACTTCATAATCCTTGCGCTGATCTGGCAGAATCAACACCGGTGATGTAACCAAACGTTTCTTCAACTCCTGGAAACTGGCCTCACATTCCCCAGTCCATTTGAATTTGGTGTCCTTCTTCAACAACTCCGTCATGGGTTTGGCAATCTTCGAGAAATTCTCAATGAACCTCCGGTAGTATCCTGCGAGTCCAAGAAAACTCCGGATCTCTCCAACTGACGTGGGTGCTTCCCAATTTGTCACAGTGACAACTTTGGTGGGGTCTACTTCTATTCCTTCTCTGGATATAACATGTCCAAGGAATCCAACTTCCTTCAACCAAAACTCGCACTTGCTGAATTTGGCATATAACTGATGTTCTGTGAGCTTCCCAAGTACCAAATGCAAATGCTCCTTATGCTCCTCTTCATTCTTCGAGTAGACCAAAATATCATCAATGAACACCATGACGAACTTATCCAAAAACTCCATAAACACCTTGTTCATCATGTTCATAAAATAGGCAGGTGCATTAGTCACACCAAATGACATAACAGTATACTCATATATCCCATACCTGGTGGTAAAAGCTGTCTTAGGTATATCCTGCTCTCGAATCTTCAGCTGGTGGTATCCTGATCATAGATCTATCTTGGAAAATACCTTAGCTCCTTGCAAAATGTCAAATAGATCATTGATCATCGGTAGTGGGTACTTGTTCTTGATTGTTACTTCATTCAATCCTCGATAATCAACAACCATCCTCAATGATCCATCCTTCTTCTCCACTAGAAGCACTGGTGATCCCCAAGGTGACGAACTTGGGCGAATATAGCCTTTATCTAGTAACTCCTTAATCCGCTTCTTAATTTCCTCTAAATCCTTTGCGGGCATCCTGTACGGACTCTTCGATATTGGCCCTATGCCTGGCAAAAGCTCAATCAAAAACTCTATGTCTCTATCTGATGGCATGCCTGGCAACTCTTTTGGAAATACGTCAGGGAAATCCTTCACCACTGGTACTTCCTCCTGTACAACTCCTGATAAGGAATTCACTTGAGTCCTCTTCGGCAGATGCCGGGATACATACTTGATCCTTCTTCCTTCTGGGGTGGTAAGCAAAATCGACTTACTGGCACATTCAATGTTCCCTCCATACTTTGATAACCAATCCATGACTAATATCACATCTAGTCCTTGCGACTCCAATACTATTAGGTCTGAGGGAAACACGTAGTTACCAATCCTTAATGGTAACCGATCACACCATAGACTAGCCATATACTCTGCTCCTGGCGAGGTTACTAACATGGGTGACCTAAGGGCTTGGGTTGGCAGTTTATACTTATCCACAAATCCCCTTGATATGTATGAATGCGATGCACCAGTATCAAAAAGAATGATTGTAGTAAATGACTTAACCAAAAATTTACATATTACTGCATTTGGCTGGGCTTCAACCTCCTCCACGCTAACGTGGTTCACCTGTCCCCTGTTGAAAGGGTTAGGCTTCTTCCCAGAGCTTCCATTGCCATCTACATTCTTAGCTTCAGGACATTCATTGGCATAATGTCCAGTCTTCTGGCACTTGTAGCAAGTAACGTGGCTCAAATCCTTCTTGGCTGGGGTAGCTGGGTTGGTACGGTTCTGACCGTTGCTTCCTCCATTCCCATTGCCATTCTTGCAGCCACTATGGTTGTGCGAACTCCCTCCATTGTGATTGTGACCTCCATGGGTATGCTGAAAAGGTCCTCCTGAGTTCGGGGTAAAACGAGGCTTCTGCTGAGCTCCAGAATTGTACTTCCCTTGTCCATACTTCCTCTTACGGATGTCAATCTGCTGCTGCTTCCCTTCAATCATGAGAGCTCTATCTACCAACTCCTGGTAGTTGTTGAAGGTTGCCACCATCAACTGCATGCTCAACTCATCATTCAGTCCTTCCAGAAACTTCTCCTGCTAAGCTGCATCCATAGCAACGTCATCTGGGGCATAACGTGCTAGCTTACTAAAGTCATCCACATACTGGCCAACTGTACGTCCTCCTTGGCGCAAGTTGCAAAACTCACGCTTCTTCATGGCCATAGCTCCTGCTGAAACATGGGCAGTACGGAAAGACTGCTGAAACTGGTCCCATGTGACAGTGTTGATGGGGTAAGTGGCTGTGAAATTCTCCCACCATGATGCTGCGGGTCCATCAAGCTGATGTGCAGCAAAGTGCACTCTCTCCGCATCTGTGCATCCTGCAGTGGACAACTCCCTTCCAATCTTGCGGAGCCAATCATCTGCAACTATCGGCTCGGTGCTACTAGAGAACACTGGTGGATTAAGCCTCAAGAAACGGGCTAAGTGATCGACAGGTGGTGATGGTGGTGGGTTGTTGTTGTTGTTCCCCTGATTCTGATTATGAACTAGTATCTGCATCAATGCATTCTGCGGCTGGATCAACTGAGTGAGCTCCGGTGGGAAAGCAAATCCATTGTCACGTCTCGGAGGCATCTGAGGGTTTAGAAAGGATGAGAATACAGAATAGAATGAGGTCTAGATAGAAAACACTACCCATATGCACATGAGACAAACACAAACATATCACTTCAATCAATTCAAACAAGGGCATACAACGGTCTAACTATCGTTACAAAAGTGCTCGGACTATACTATATACATGGGGGAATACTACAGTTATGGTGGTCGACTAGAAAAATTGATCGGTCGAAGACTCCATGATATCTGCTCCAGCTTCAATAACATAGTCATCATCGCTATCGTCAGGGTCTGAGTCGGTGTCGTCGATGATGATGTAGTTCTCTGGGCAAGTGCAATCGTCGTCTTCTCCTCCTGGCGCGGGGTATCCCATGAATACTTTTAGCTTCTTCTTCAGATCATCATTCTTCTCCACGAGTGTCGTCATTTCCTCCTCATCTCCCTCGTGGGTAGGCTTGAGTTCTTCTTCCAGCTCCATGATCCTGGTCATAGCTTTCTTCAGATCTATCATGCCTGCGCACATCCGGTTCTCCTGGCGTCGAATGTGCTGGTTTAACTTCTGGATGAATGCTGCAATGGATCTATCATTCCTGGTGTTAATCATCTCCCATTGCTCATCTCGGCGTCCACAAATTTGGTAGATAGTATCCTTGATATCCTTGTGGTAAACTTCTCCAATGCGTCCCATGGTGATGTGAGCTACCAAGCTCTTTCCTAGACTCCAGGTTGGTGCGTCAAAGGAAAACTCTATGGGCTCAGTGACTGGCATGAACGTCCTTCCTGGAACTTGAACTTGGATCATCCAATGCTCCTCTTCTGGTAAAGTGGCGATGTAGGTCCCGGTGAAGCATGTGAGTCCAATATTCAGGTATATAGTGACTTCCTTCAAGTGGCGTCCAAAAGGTGTATCTTCATCCGACTGTGTGAACTTTTGCCTTCCATCCGCCATCCTAAAAGAGTAGAAAAAGGAGAGGAGTCAGAAATGAAAAGAGAGTAGTGATCTAGGGCTTTATCTTAGTGGTCGTGTCCTACAGTCAGCGTGTGCTCTGATATCATCTTGTAGCGACCAGACCTCAAACAGTCTGATCTCTATGCATCAGTGTCATCCCTGGATCGGTAATGCTGACATGCACAGTACTTGAAGGATTTATAACAGAGTAGCAATCACACACTTATTACATCAAATGTCTCAAAAGAGAACTTATTACAATAAATATGGCTTAAGTCCATCTAAATATGATAACAGCGGAAGGCTTGGAAGATAAAGTGAGTCCATCAACTCCAACGGCATCACTGAGTGAAAGATCACGACCTAAGGCACCTTACTCGTCGTATGAAAAGTCTGCAACATGAATGTTGCAGCCCGAAAACGGGTCAACACATGGAATATGCTCGCAATGTAACACATAGAGAGTAATGGACAGAATAATGCTATCACTACATGCATATATGACTGGTGGAAAGCTCTATGGTTACAGTTTTGCATAAAGCCAAATTTACCCTACAACAAAGGAATAAATTTTATTTAACTAACATGGTGGTTGTTAAACATTGAGAAGGTTCACCCAACTCAATCCCAATTAAGCATCAACATTAAACCCAACAAATTAAATTAAGTAACATGACGAGATTCACATGATAATCCAAGTACTAGATACTCAAAACGTCCATAACCGGGGACACAGCTAACCATGATTAGTTTGTACACTCTGCAGAGGTTTGCACACTTTTCCCCACAAGACTCGATCTCCTCCGTTGGATTTCTCGCACTACATGGTGTTTCAGAAATGGATGACCAAGACATAGTCTTTCAGAAGCGTTAGCATCTTACGATGGGTAGATGATACGTCTCCGTCGTATCTATAATTTTTGATTGTTCCATGCCAATATTATCCAACTTTCATATACTTTTGGCAACTTTTTATACTATTTTTGGGACTAACATATTGATCCAGTGCCCAGTGCCAGTTCCTGTCTATTGCATGTTTTATGTTTCGCAGAAAACCAATATCAAACGGAATCCAAACAGGATAAAAACAGATGGAGAATTATTTTGGAATATTTGGGATTTTTCGGAGGAAGAATCAACACGAAACAGTGTCCGAGGTGGCCACGAGACAGGGGGCACGCCCTCCCCACCTGGGTGCGCCCTGGGCTCTCGTGGGCCACCCGTAAGGTGGTTGGCACTCTTATTTTGCTGCAAGAAAGCTAATTTTATGAGAAAAATCTGGGTGAAAGATTCACCCCAATCGGAGTTACGGATCTCCAGATATAAAGGAAACGGTGAAGGGAAAGAAACAGAGAACGCAAATATGGAGAGATAGATCCAATCTCGGAGGGGCTCTCGCCCCTCCCACGCCATGGGAGCCAAGGACCAGAGGGGAAACCCTTCTCCCATCTAGGGAGAAGGTCAAGGAAGAAGAAGAAGGGGGGGGCTCTCCCCCTTGCTTCCGGTGGCGCCGGAACGCTGCCGGGGGCCATTATCATCACCACGATCTTCACCAACACCGCCGTCATCTTCACCAACATCTCCATCACCTTCCCCCATATATATTCAGCGGTCCACTCTCTCGCAACCCACTGTACCCTCTACTTGAACATGGTGATTTATGCTTCATATTATTATCCAATGATGTGTTGCCATCCTATGATGTCTGAGTAGATTTTCGTTGTCCTATTGGTGGTTGATGAATTGCTATGATTGATTTAATTTGCTTGTGGTTATGTTGCTGTCCTATTGTGCCCTCCGTGTCGCGCAAGCGTGAGGGATGCCCGCTGTAGGGTGTTGCAATAAGTTCATGATTCTTTTATGGTGGGTTGCTTGAGTGACAGAAGCATAAACCTGAGTAAGGGGATTATAACGTATGGGATAAAAGGGGACTTGATACTTTAATGCTATGGTTGGGTTTTACCTTAATGAATCTTTACTAGTTGCGGATGCTTGCTAGAGTTCCAATCATAAGTGCATATGATCCAAGTAGAGAAAGTATGTTAGCTTATGCCTCTCCCACATAAAACTTGCTATCGGTCTAGTAAAGTAGTCAATTGCTTAGGGACAATTTCACAACTCCTACCACCACTTTTCCACACTCGCTATAGTTACTTTATTGCATCTTTATCTAAACAGCTCCTACTTTTTATTTACGCGTTCTTTATATTCTTGCAAACCTATCCTATCACACCTATAAAGTAATTTTAGTTTCATACTTGTTCTAGGTAAAGCGAACATCAAGCATGCATAGAGTCGTATCAGTGGTCGATAGGACTTGAGAGAGTATCTGTTCTACATTTAGCTCCTCGTTGGGTTCGACACTCTTACTTATCGAAAGAGGCTACAACTATCCCAAATACTTGCGGGTTATCAGTAGACAGTACCACCTACATCCCCTACATTTGCTAGTCTACCACTGTAAGAGTTCACACGACTTAATCAACTATGCTAGAGCCTATAGTAGCTTGTAGCTGCACACATAAGTTTCTAGCATGAATAATCTCATGATCCCTTTGAGCCTGGGTGGCGGTCCATAGGAGAATCACACGGTACCCCGGGATTCCAAAAAATACAGGCGACAGTGGGTTCCCCAGGTGCCTCAATCCACCCAGATGTGTATTCAAGTAGCCACCTTAAGTTGAACCATTAATTAACAAACTCACATCTGTCATGGGGACACTCACCCAATCCACATCTACGAGCATAGCATAGCAATATAAGCAACATAGAAGTAACTCCCAAATATTTGATAATAAACAGGACAATAGGTACTACCTCATCTACTTCCCAAAACCCACATACTAATCAGATCCTAACCATGCAATTGTTTGAGGGTCGATCTAATGCAATAAAATTGGGTAGTAAAGAGGTATGATCAAAGTGTTACTTGCCTTGCTGATGATCCGTGAAACCTAGAGACTCGTAGAAGCACGCTGCGCACTCCGGGTACTATATCGCAAACAAACAAGCATACAATAAGCACTCATCTAATGCACGGGTAAAACTCAAATAAGAGATCTAACCAGAAAGTTCAACTTAAGAACTCCGGTTTGCAAAAAGAATCAAATCAAACGAAGCAACGAAACTCAAACGGCGAAAGAAACAAGCTTCATTTACTAATCTGGACCTAAGTCAAATTTTACAGTAGCAAAAACTTGTTTAAGTTGGTTAAACGGAAAGAGGGTTTCGAGACAAAATTCTAGGCGCTTGAACGCCTCATTCCGATCAACAATCAAAAAGATAAACTAAATCGAAAATCGGATCAGAAATCACGATCGAAAATAATCACGAAAAACTCGAGAAATAGAAAAACTGACGAACAAGCTAATGAACGAGCGTTCGCTGTCTGCGGCTAATCTGTGAAAACCGTTCATTAAAATGAACGTACGGACGAACGTCCGCTAAGTACCTAAACCAAAAAAAAACGAACCGAAACTAAAAAAACGGACCTAGGGTTTTTATCAAAAAAAAAAACCCGGCGGCGGCTACCTCGGGTCCGGCGGGATTCCGGCGAGGCGGTGAGGCGGCGGCGGGCTCCAGCGGGCGGCTACGGGCGGCGGATCGGGCGGCGGGACAGGCGGTGGCGGCTGCGGTGGCGGCATGGGGCAGCGGCTAGCGCGGGTCAGCGCGGCGGCAACGGCGAAGTCAGGGCGACGGCTAGGGTTTCGGGCGGGGCGCAGCTGGGCTGCGGGGTCGCGGCCTTGGGCTTTAAAGGCCGGCCAGGCGAGGTTTCCTGGCCGGGTACGGCCCGAAGTCGGTTTGAATTTTCTTTAAATAATTCTGATGTGCAGAAAAATAAAGAAAAGAAATACTAAACGGACTCCAAAAATCTCGAAATAAAGTTTTCCCTTCATCTAAAAATAAGCCGGACAAGGTGAACATTTATTTGAGCCTATAATGCAATTTTGAAAAACGCCCATTTTTCCTAATTCAAATAAAATAGCAATAAAACTCCGAAATAAAATCTTATTTGATTTTATTATTAAATCTCCAATATTTTTTATTTTGGGAAAGTCATTTTATTCTCTCTCTCTTATTTTTATATAAGAAATATATGAAGATAAAATAATTAAAATCAAATGATCCTATTTTCAAAAATTTGAGAAAACTCAAATATGAAAATAACGAAATCCCCAACTCTCTCCGTGGGTCCTTGAGTTGTGTAGAATTTCTAGGATCAAGCCAAAATGTAATAAAATATGATATGCAAAGATGATCTAATGTATAACATTCCAAATTGAAAATTTGGGATGTTACAGGCTGCATGCTTGCAACCAAGTAGAGAGGTCGTGCTTTCGGTCTTTGGTTCGTGGAATCATTTGTGGACGGTTTGAGGGACTCCAAATATGACCTACACCGACACGTTCTTCCTCCGCTGCAACTCGGTGACAATAACGATCTTGATCCCAACCCGTTATGCATCTTCACATTTATTTTGGGTGATTGTAGACGCGTTTTTTTTGTTTTCTACTACATTTCCCAGCAACGCCCAGCCGGTCCATGCTAGGTAATGACCAACACACCTTTGGTCTCAGTGGAACGCTGCCATAGATGACACACCCGCTAGAGGAGCCAACGTGCACATCCGGCTACCACCCAAGCAGCCAACGAGCCTTCGGCTATCAAATCTGGGGGCAAAGTCCGGCCAGATCGAACATAGGCCATGCGACCAAGGCCCAGCACCACCACGCACGTCTAGGTGCAAAACAGCACACACAACCACCCAGCTAGTTTAGCGCCGCAACACTATGGGCGTGTTTGGTTACCTGCATCATTTTTTGCCCATTTGCATACTTGTCCCAGTTGGGCCTGGCTGAGCAAATGCAGGCCAAAAACCAACATCTACACTTAGTTTGGTTGCATGCATGTCCTCTCCCTACATCATAACGATGCCTCTATGCATCGCGTTTGGTTGCTCGCATTGTATGTGCTCACACGGGTGCACGTTGTTTGGTTACATGTGAGCATAGAGTTGTGCTCACCTTGTACCCTACTTGGTGATCTTACCAATACTACTACACCCTACTCCCTCCGTCCGCGAATAAGTGTACATCTAGCTTTTGTTTTAAGTCAAAGTTTTAATACTTTGACCACCTTTCTAGGAAAGAGTAAAAGCATTTATGGCACCAAATTAGTATCACTAGATTCGTTTTGAAATGTACTTTCATAATATATCAATTTGATGTCATATATGTTACTACTATTTTCTATAAAGTTGGTCAAAATTTTAAAACTTTGACTTAGAGCAAAAGCTAGATGTACACTTATTCGCGGACGGAGGGAGTACACATGATCACACCGAGCACACCAACGCCACAACACTGCTATGATGATGAACTGGACGAACATGATGAAGTTCTTCAGCCCTAACGATCGATCCACCTTCTTGCCAACCTCAACCTTGCTGCATGAATGCTCTCGCACATACTTGGAGTAAGCATCTTCTGTCGCCTACCTAGTCTTAAACCCTCCTTTGTTGTTGCTGTCATTGTACCCTGAAACTTGTTTGTTGCAAGCTTCCCATGAACTGTAAACCCCTGGATCCCTACCTTCGAACACCGCATATCACTTGTCCTGGCAGTGCAAACGAGCAATAAGTTCAAGCAACAAGCATTGGAACACACAAACAACAAGCAATGAAGAACTATAGGAGCAAGCAATGGAGCAGAAGAGCATTAGTAAGCATGCATGATCATAGCAAGTTCAACCTAGCACTACTTTGGTGTCATCCTACCACCACATCCAAAAGAGGGTGTCATCCTACCACCGCAAGTTCATGATCACCGCAAGGATCACCGTGAGGTGTTAGTATACACCACCTCACCAAAATGTACACACCATAAGATTGCTTTCAAGCCCTAACTACACAAAATATACGTCATCATCGTCCTCGTCGTCCTTGTCGCCATCACTGTCGAGGATCATGCACGCCGTCGCCACCAGCAGAAGCAGCACTAGTAGTAGTGCTTGCCCAGCCATGTCCTCAGCCAGAGCACCCTGCGGGCTGCTCCCATGGCAACAAACCCAACACCCTGGGCTTTGTTGTCCAGCAGGTGGCTGAGAGCCAACCATGAGAGCCTCTGGGCTGAAGCCAATCTGCTCCATGATGGCGCTGTATAGCTAAGGGTGGACGTCCACACTCTTGCTCTCCCTGATGGCGGTAGCCACCTCCTTCACTGCCTCAGTCATGCCGCTGAAGACGCTCAGCTCCTCCTGCATGAAGCCCGCCATCTTCCTCTTCCTATCGAGCACATGAACATTCTCACCATCCTTCTCAGGAGCATCAACGTTGATGGTGTCTGACTCCTGGGTGTCTGGATACTCCAGCATCGGCGAGCCCAGCGGCTGACAAGAGCCCATGGCATGCTTGCTGGTTGCCAGCCCGAAGGAGAAGATCTGCTGCATCTGGTGGTGGTTCTGGATAGGGGTGTTGAGGAACTCTGCGTCTTTGGGTGATCTTTAGAAGAAATAGGGCAGAGAGGTTAGTTAGTATGGCAATGGTTCATAGGATTGAACTGCTGGTTTGTTAGAATGGCATGGTTTGTGAGCTAACCGTGATGTAGCCTTGTTAGTGCTCTGCCTCCAGAAGGATCGTGCAGGTGTCCTTGTCCCATGAAGCACCGCTGAGGTCTCTGATCTTGGACGCGGTGATCCACCTCGCTCTCCACTTCCTCAGGCGGTTGTACACCTGGGTCGAGGTGACCTCCTATCCATAGAAGTCGAACACCTGCTTTGCAACAAGGTTCAAGTGCACCTCCTTGAAGCCCTTGTCAGTCCTTACCTCACTAGCTATGATCTCACACATCTTGTTAAGCACAAAAGTGGAGAGGAACGGCTGCCATTTCATGTTGTTCCCCCTGCCATCCTTCTTCTCTTTTGCTGCTGCCTTTACAGCAGCAGCATGAGCAACAACATTGGGCTGAGCTAGCACAAATAGAGGAACCATAGGTGGCACCTCGAAAACCTCTGAATCAAGAGGCATCTGTTCCAGAGGAGGCTGGGAGTCCTCGACGTAGGACGGCGGGAACTGGCTGTTGGACAGCACAATGGCCTGACTAAACTCTTGTGTGGTCATGTCCTACAAACGTAAGTGTCATCAACACCACAAGACACTACACATGGACAATATGAAATAGCAATACAACATGGACAGATCGAACTAGCAGTACATCTTGGACAGATCGAACTAGCATTACATCATGGACAGATCAAACTAGCAGTAACACATGCACAAGCGTACCACAACTAAAGCATACCACAGCATAACAAATCACTAATCATGGAGAACAGAGTGATAAATCTCCGTCGTATCTATAATTTTTGATTGTTTCATGCCAATATTCTACAACTTTCATATACTTTTGGCAAGTTTTATACTATTTTTGGGACTAACATATTGATCCAGTGCCTAGTGCCAGTTTGTGTTTGTTGCATCTTTTTTGTTTCATAACATATCCATATCAAACGGAGTCCAAACGCGATAAAAACTTACGGAGATTTTTTTGGAATATATGTGATTTTTGGGAAAAAGAATCAACGCGAGGCGATGCTCGATGGGCCCACAAGCCACAGGGGCGCGCCCTGGACCCTTGTGGTCACCCCATAAGGCGGTCTGTGCCCTTCTTTCGCCGCAAGAAAGCTAATATCCGGATATAAATCATGTTAAAATTTCAGCCCAATCGGAGTTACGGATCTCCGGGAATTTAAGAAATGGTGAAAGTCCAGAATCTGGGAACGGAGAAACAGAAGGAAACACACACACACACACACACACACACACACACACACACACACACACACACACACACAGAGAGAGAGAGAGAGAGAGAGATCCAATCTCGAAGGGGCTCTCGCCCCTCCGCCACCATGGAAGCCAAGGACCAGAGGGGAAACCCTCCTCCTGTCTAGGGGGCAGGTCAAGGAAGAAGAAGAAGGAGGGGGTCTCTCTCCCCCTCTCTCCCGGTGGCGCCGGAACGCCACGGGCAATCATCATGTGACGGCGATCTACACCAACACCTCTGTCATCTTCCCCAACATCTTCATCACCTCCCCCCATCTATATTCAGCAGTCCACTCCCGCAACCCACTGTACCTTTACTTGAACATGGTGCCTTATGCTTCATATTATTATCCAATGATGTGTTACCATCTTATGATGTCTGAGTAGATTTTTGTTGTCCTATCAGTGATTGGTGAATTGCTATGATTGGTTTAATTTTCTTGTGGTTATGTTGTTGTCCTTTGGTGCCCATCGTATGAGCGCGCACGTGGATCACACCATAGGGTTAGTTGTATGTTGATAGGACTATGTATTGGAGGGCAAGGGTGATAGCAGCTTCAGCCTAGCATAGAAATTGATGCATACGGGATTGAAGGGGGGGGCAATATATCTTACTGCTATGGTTGGGTTTTACCTTAATGAATGTTAGTCATGGATGCTTGCTAATAGTTCCAATCATAAGTGCATAGAGTTCCAAGTAAGGGGTGACATGCTAGCAGTGGCCTCTCCCACATAAAACTTGCTTCGGTCTAGTAACGTAGTAAATTTCTTAGGGGCAATTCCGCAACTCCTACCACCACTTTTCCACACTCGTTGAACTAACTTAATTGTTACTTTATCTAAAAAGCCTCTAGTTTTTATTTGTGTGCTCTTTATTATTTTGCAAACCTATCCCACAACACTACAAAGTACTTCTAGTTTCATACTTGTTCTAGGTAAAGTGAACATTAACCGTGCGTAGAGTTGTATCGGTGGTCGATAGAATATGAGGGAATATTTGTTCTACCTTTAGCCCTCGTTGGGTTTGACACTCTTACTTATCAAAAGAGTCTACAACTGATCCCCTATACTTGTGGGTTATCAAGACCTTTTTCTGGTGCCCTTGCCAGGGAGCAATAGCATGGGCTGAATATTCTCGTGTGTGCTTGTTTGCTTTATCACTACGTAGATTTCATTTGTTATTCTAAGTTGTTATCTATCTTTAGTTATGGATATGGAACATGAAATAGCAAAAAAATAGGTGTACCTGCTACTCATGGAGATGGGGAACCTCCTAAAACCCTCGATGCTCGTTATGTGAAAAATATTGAACACTACTTTGACAATCCTGAGAAAACCCCATTCAACTTGATAATGGGAGACACGTTGGATCAATGTGAATACTTTAGGGATTATCGCTTGAAAGGGAAACTATTATGGTATCAAATTCATATGTTGCATTGGTATGCTTGGAATTTATGCCAAAGATATGATTATACTTGTTTCTCTAGGATGAAGGCTCGACACCTTCCCTTTTATTGTAGATTTAATGATAATGAAATCTTGGCTTCTTATGCTAATGGTATATATGACTACTATAATGTGGAACAAATATAAGAATTTGTTGCTTTTAAGGGTGCTTATGAAACTGAATCTTTGTTTGAAAAGTATGAAGCTTTTGATGATGATGTTTATAGGCCTAATTTTTTTGCTATACTTAAATATTGCTATGAGAATTATGAATACAATGCCGATATTGATGCATTTATTGAGGAAGTCTCCGCTGTCCAAGAAGAAACTAATATTTTGCAGGAAACTATGGAAGAAGAAAATGATGACACTATGAGCTCATTAGATGAAAAAGATGATGAGAAGAGCGAAGAACAAAAGGAGGAAGAGCGGATTAACTACCCGTGCCCACCTTCTAATGAGAGTAACTCTTCAAATCATACATTGTTTAATTTCCCTTCGTGCTTACCGAAGGATGAATGCTATGATGATTGCTATGATCCCTTGAATTCGTTTGAAATATCCCTTTTTGATGAAATTGATGCTTGCTATGCTTGTGGCCATGATGCCAATATGAATTATGCTTATGGAGATGAACTTGCTATAGTTCCTTATGTTAAGAATAAAATTGTTGCTATTGCACCCATGCATGATAGTCCTATTATCTTTTTGAATTCTCCCAACTACACTATATCGGAGAAGTTTGCTCTTATTAAGGATTATATTGATGTGTTGCGTTTTACCATTACCCATAATGATTTTGATAGATATAATATGCATGTGCTTGCTGCTCCTACATGCAATTATTACGAGAGAGGAACTACATCTCCACCTCTCTATGTTTACAATACAATAAAATTGCAAGAAACTACTTATGCTATGTATTGGCCTTTACTTGATGTGCGTGAATTGTTCTTTTATGACATGCCGATGCGTAGGAAGAGAGTTAGACTTTGTTGTTGCATGAAATATATTACTTTGTGCTCAACACTAAATTACAAATCACTGTTAATTAAGATTGGCTTTGATATACCTTGGGATCCGGGTGGATCCATTACTTGAGCACTATATGCCTAGCTTAATGGCTTTAAAGAAAGCACTGCCAGGGAGACAACCCGGAGGTTTTAGAGAGTCATTTTATTCTGTTGTGTGCTTTTATATAGTTTTAAAAAGAGGGAACCTAAAACTTTTTCAAAAAGAAAAGTGAAAGTGAGAGAGATGAGCATTGTTAAAGTGGGAGCATGCCTTGAACTTTGTTCATGCCCATGGAAACTTTGTGAATCTTAATTACAGAAACTTTTCAACAAAAATAATTATCCCCTTGTACAAATCCATTGTATTATGAAAATAATGTGCCAAGATTTTCCTTTAGGATGATTAGATTGCTTGTTTGGTATGTGCAATGAAAAAACAAAAAAATTGGCTGTAGCGCGTGAATTTTAATTTTTTACTGGAACGTCGAATGTTTCTGAAATGTTTACACAATACTTCTATGCAAATTGTTTATTTTGTCCTAATTTTTCAGAATTTTTAAAGGAACAAAAGTATGGTTGATGTTCAGATTACTACAGACTGTCCTGTTTTCACAGATTGCTGTTGTAGTTTCATTATTTGCTTATGTTTGAAATCTTGTTGAGCCTCCTTTAAGTTGGGGCCATAGAATTGTGATATCATACAGTGGGTAATGTTTGCTTATAATTATACAATAATGTTATGGTAGGACAGGATGGGATTTTATATTATATGCACTACCCCCCCCCCCCCAATAAAAGTTTGGTTAAGTTTTGTGTGGATGAAGTGTTCGAAGATGGAGGAGGTATTGATATGAGAAGAATGAGGAGAGGCAAGAGCTCAAGCTTGGGGATGCCCAAGACACCCCAAGTAAATATTCAAGGAGACTCAAGTGTCTAAGCTTGGGGATGCCCCGGAAGGCATCCCATCTTTATTCGACAATTATCGGTATGTCTGTGTATTTGTTTCGTTCACATGATATGCGTAAATTATTGGAGCGTCATGTGCCTTCTTCTTTTAATAAATGCACCATGCTGGTATGCGATAGTCCTTGGTTGATTGATGTCTACTACACAGCTTTATTCTTGTAGACATGTGTTGGTCCTCCAAGTGCAGAGTTTTGTAGGATAGTAGCAATTTTCCCTCAAGTGGATGACCTAAGGTTTATCAATCTGTGGGAGGTGTAGGTTGAAGATGGACTCTCTCAAACGACCCTGCAACTAAATAATAAAAAGTCTCTTGTGTCCCCAACACACCAAATACAATGGTAAATTGTATAGGTGCACTAGTTTGGCGAAGAGATGGTGATACAAGTGTAGTAATGATAGTAGATATTGAATTTTGTAGTAGGACCAATAAAAAATAGCAAGGTAGTAATTGATAAAGCGGCGCACAAACGGTATTAAAATGCTTGAAAATGAGGCCTAGGGTTCGTACTTTCACTAGTGCAATCCCTCAACAATGCTAATATAATTGGATCATATAACCGTCCCTCAACGTGCAACGAAGAATCACTCCAAAGTTCTTATCTAGTGGAGAACATAAGAAGAAATTGTTTGTAGGGTACGAAACCACCTCAAAGCTATTCTTTCGATCAATCTATCCTAGAATAACAGCAAGCTATTCTTTCCGATCGATCTAATCAAGAGTTTGTACTAAAATAACACCATATGATACATATCAACCAACTCTAATGTCACCTAGATACCCTAATGTCCCCGCGAGTAACCGTGAGTTAATTATACGATATGCATCAAACAATTTCAGATTCATAATACTCAATCCAACACAAATAACCTCAAAGGGTGCCCCAAGATTTCTACCGGAGAAAAAAAGACAAGAACGTGCATCAACCCCTATGCATAGATGAAAGCGCAACTATCCCTGGGTGGTTTTGATAATTCCTAACAACATATAGCTCATTGAACTAATGCTCTTTCAAGATTATCATTTCAGAAAGTTCAATGATTAGCATGGCATGGACAAGGAATGTGGACCCCCTCAAAATGCTAAGGACACATATTGGTTCAAGCTCAAGACTCTACATTTTCATTTTAGTGATCCAAGATCACACTGAGTCCATAGGAAAAGCCAATACTATTAAAAGGGGATGAGGTGTTGCTTAATGGCTTGCTTGCTCAAAATGCTTAGTGATATTCTCCAAAAGCCCTCAACCACTTTCTCATATCCATTCATGTCCCAAACCAAAAGTCAAACTCGGCCCCACCGATTTGATCTATCCGGCGCCACCGAGTTCACTTGACATATCCACTGCCAGAAACCCTAGTCAGTTCGGTCTCACCGATAGGGATCTCGGTCTCACCGAGATGGGATCGCAAACTCTCTGTTTCCCTTCGTAACGTTTCGATCCAACCGAGACAAGCGATCAGTCCCACCGAGTTCGCAATGAAACTCTCTGTTTCCTTTTCGTAACATTTCGGTCTCACCGAAATGAGCGAATCGGTCCCACCGAGTTTGCCTGACCAACTCTCTGTTTTCCTATTACAGAAATCGGTCCCACCGAGTTTATGTGATCGGTCTAACCGAGATTTCGTTATGCCCTAACCCTAATGAAATTGGTCCCACCAAGTTGACATGTCGGTCCCACCGAAAAGCCTAACGTTCACATTTTGAACTAAATCGGTCCGACCGAGTTTCATGATTCGGTCCCACCGAGTTTGGTAAACTGTGTGTAACGGTTAGATTTTGTGTGGGGGTTGTATATACCCCTCCACCCACTCTTCATTCATGGAGAGAGCTATAAGAACGTGCCTACACTTCCAACATACATTTTCTGAGAGAGAACCACCTACTCATGTGTTGAGACCAAGATATTCCAATCAACCCACAAGAATCTTGATCTCTAGCCTTCCCCAAGTTGCTTTCCATTCAACTCATCTTTCCACCAAATCCAAATCCGTGAGAGAGATTTGAGTGTTGGGGAGACTATCATTTGAAGCAAAAGAGCAAGGAGTTCATCATCAACACACCATCTATTACCTTTTGGAGAGTGGTGTCTCCTAGATTGGTTAGGTGTCACTTGGGAGCCTCCGACAAGATTATGGAGTTGAACCAAGGAGTTTGTACGGGCAAGGAGATCGCCTACTTCGTGAATATCTACCCTAGTGAGGCAAGTCCTTCATGGGCGATGGCCATGGTGGGATAGACAAGGTTGCTTCTTCGTGGACCCTTCGTGGGTGGAGCCCTCCATGGAATCGCGCAGCCATTACCCTTCGTGGGTCGAAGTCTCCATCAACGTGGATGTATGATGGCACCACCTATAGGAACCACGCCAAAAATCTCCGTGTCTATATTGCGTTTGCTCCCTCTAAACTCCTCCATTTACCTTCATGTGCAATGTTTTTACATTCTGCTGCTATACTCTTAGACTTGCATGTGTAGGTTGATTGCTTGACTTGTGCTAAGTTGCTAAAATTTGCCATGACTTAAAATTGGGAAAAGGCAAGATTTTTATTTGGTCAAGTAGTCTAATCACCCCCCCTCTAGACATACTTTCGATCCTACAAGTGGTACCAGAGCTTTGGTCTCCATTTGCCTTGATTTCCATAGCGTTGGTGATCATAGCCTTGGTTTCATAACCTAGGAGAGTATGGCGTCTAGCGAGGGAAATTACCACCATAGAGGTCCTTACTTTGATGGTACTAATTTTGCTAGTGTCGGATATCGGGTTCCGGCAAAACCCTTGAGGTTCAAACACTGGGGTGCGCATGAAGATTTCCCCCTACCGAATCATGCTCTCAGCCTCACCGTGATCCCTAAGCTAGCTCGATGAACTCACAACACAAGAGACACAAGGTTTATACAGGTTCGGGCCACCGTTGTGGTGTAATACCCTACTCCTGTGTGTGGTGGTGGATTGCCTCTTGGGCTGATGATGAACAGTACAAGGGAAAAACAACCTCTTGAGGAGAGGTGTTCTTGTGCTTCACGAACTTGCGTAGGTGAGGGCGATCTGGATGATCCGTCGTTTTCTACTGTGGTGGCAGTCCTATTTATAGAGGCCCTGGTCCTCTTCCCAAATATTGAGCGGGAAGGGATCAAACAACGGCCAATTTGAAAGGGGACAGCTAGTACAAGATATCCTGACTAAAGGTGGTCTTCACCTGTCAAAGGCGCTGGTGGTGACGCCGTCTTGGGCTCCACGATGACCTCTGTCCCGCCGTCCTGCTGGTCTCGGTCTTGTTGCATCGATAGGGAAACCTTTGCCTGATGCCACGGTACTCTGCGCCTGCGCTTTCCCCCTTAGCACCAAAGGGGAAACGAGGACACTACACGCGCTAGTGCCCGCCTGGCCTTGGTCGTCATGGCTTGCATCACGGGAACCTCGCGAGGTATCCCTTGCCTTGATCTCTCCGCCTCCTCGTGAGCCTGCGTGGTGAGGCCGTTCCTGAGGAGGCCTAGTGTCGTCCGCCCCGCGAGGCTTGGCCCCTCGCGAGGGTCTTGAGCGTTGGTTGACAAAGATGGGCCATACTGGTACACTGGTGGAGCCACGCCGTGGGCCGTAGCCAGGCATGTCTGGGGACCCCCGTTCCCAGAACGCCGACTGTAGCCCCCGGGCCCAAGGCACGCTCGGACTTGGCTTAGCGGCGAAGCCAAAGGGCAAGTGCGGAGCGCCGCGGGCCCCAACAGCCTGCGTCCTTGGTCGATGCGTGGCGACTGATTGTACATGGGCGTCTCCGCTTCCCCACACTGCCTCGGCAACTACCCGACTTGATGAGTCCCTGCTGCATGCAAAAAGGGTTATCATTACCTGCGATCGTGGAGGTCGACGGTTGGCCTTCCTTGGGCTATAAATGAGGAGGGGTGAGGGCCCCCGTCGCCCATCTCTTCCCATTCCACTCGCTTCTCCTCCCTCGCTGCGTTGCTTGTAGCACCCCCCCATGGCGCCTGTGAAGAGGTTTTCGGCCGTAGAGAAGGGGAAGGCTCGCCAGGTAGGGCCTGGCTCTCCTCCGCCCAAGTGCGGATGCGGTCGCCCTCGTAAGCACTTTGTGACCCCCACCATGGCTCTCCGCGGCCGTGGCGGTGGCTATTCACGTGGTGGGGGCCGCCCATGTCGAGGCAGCCCGATTGGTGGAGGAAGGCGCGTTGTGGCCGCGTGGCCTCCCCGGCCCCGCTTCCACTCGACGGAGGTGCTGCCGGAATTCGTCGTGTGGTCGGATAACCCTATCGTCAACTGGCTTCAGCTCCCGTGCTCCTTCATCGGCGAGCTTCCGGCCGCTGTCCCAAGCAGGCTCTGGCTGCAGGCGGACGGCTGCTGCAGCAGGGCCTCCTAGGTCGCGGTGGAGGTCTCCGTCGCCGGCAACGCAACCCTGGCCCGAGGCTGGCAGACGTTTGCCTGCGCGCGCGGTTTGGGCAGGCGGTGCACACTCCACTTCAAGAACGATGGCGACGCGACCCTCTACGTGAGGGTGTTTGGAGAAGATGGCCGCCGCATTGGGTGTTGTCTTGAATACAATGACGACAACGACGAGGTGCTCGGTCTTGGCGATGGTCGTGATGAGGGTGAAGGCGAACTTGCTCCCGGCGGCGACCATGGCTCGTCAAGCCACGGTGGCTCTTCCTCCGGTGGCAGCTCCTCCAGCTGTAGCTACGATTAACCGCCACGCCCCCGTGCCCGCCTCGAAGGCGGTAGCGGGTCGTCCCGTCGCCGCGCTTCGGTGAAGCGTGAGACGGGGTCTGGATGAGCTCAGGAGGACACTGTAGATCCCTCCTCGTGAAGAGCAAATGAAAAGCCGCGTCCGACACCTAGTCTAGTCTTCAAGTCTTCTCACCAGCCCGGAGCTAAGTGCTGCCACTTGGTGTCGGAGGGAGCCCCCGAGGCCCAAGGGCGGCACTCTTGAGACTCCGGGGCGTGTACAACCCCACTCATCATTACATGAGTGTCATGGGCGGCGAGCTTCACATGAACTAGGCCTTCTTCACAGGCACCGGGCCTTTCTTCAGGGGTAGAACTTCCGGGGATGCTGGATGTTCCACGCGTTCGGGATGGGTACCCCGTCCTGGGTCTCCAGGAGCGCGGCACCAAGCCTAGAAACGTGGACGACCTTGAACGGGCCCTCCCACATGGGTGAGAGTTTGTGCAGCCCTTCCCTGGAGAGCACCCGCCTCAGGATGAGGTCACCCACCTCGAGCGTCCTAGGGCGGATGTTGCGACAGTGATACCGCTACAGCACCTGCTGGTATCTTGCCGCCTGCAGTGTTGCTTCACAGTGGCGTTCCTCCCCCAGCACGAGGTCCATCCCCCGCATGGTGTCTTGCCGCGCCTCATCAAACGCCAGGACCCTCGCGGAGTAACGCTTGACCTCGTGAGGGAGAACCGCTTCTGCTCCATAGACGAGGGAGAATGCGGTCTTGCCCATTGGCTTAGTGGCGGTGGTGCAGATGGACCACAACACGGACTGGAGCTCGTCGTGCCAGCCCCTGCCGCAGGCCCCTCAGGACCTCTGTGTTGGCGCATTCAGCATGGCCGTTGCTCCGGTGGTGCGCCACCGAAGCGTAGCAGATCTGCGTTCCAAGGTTAGCACAATAAGTCTTGAAGAGATTGCTAGTGAACTGTGAACCGTTGTCGGTGATGATGCGGTTAGGGACCCCAAATCGGCTCATGAGGCCCTTGATGAACTTGACCACGGAGCCGGCTGGGATGGTGCAGACGGCTTCCACCTCCGCCCACTTAGTGAACTTGTCGATGGCGACGTAGAGGTAACGGTAGCCCCCAGGCGCTCAAGGGAATGGGCCCAAGATATCCAGCCCCCAGACCGCAAACGACCACGAGAGCGGGATGGTCTGGAGGCCCTAAGCTGTCTAATGGATCTGCTTGGCGTGGAATTAGCAGGCCTCGCAGGACTTCACCAGCTCGGTCGCGTCATTGAGTGCCGTAGGCCAATAGAATCCGCTGCAAAATGCCTTGCGGACGAGGGTCCGTGACGATGAGTGGTGTCCGCAATCTCCACCATGTATGTCGGCCAGTAGCTCTTTCCCCTGTTCCCTGGAGATGCAACGTAGGGAAACGCCATTCGACCGCTTCCAGTACAACTCACCGTCTTAGATGCAGTAGGTTGTGGCCTGTCGGGCCACGCGCTCCGCATCCTCCTCTTTCTCCGACATCGTCCCTTGCGTCAGGTACTCCTTGAATTCCTTGGTCCAGCATCCCTCCTGAGGCTCCAGCACCAAGAGTAGGCGTGCTCCCGAGGTCGGGCCACAGGCCGGGGCTCCTGTGGTAGATGGCTGAGGGAGTTCTTCCCCAGGCTGTGCCATTCTTGAAAGTGATGGTGCCGCCGACGGCTTGAAGAGTCGTTCCTCGAAAATGCCAGGCTTCTGAGGCAGCCGTTTGGACGCCCTTCTGGCAATGTCATCAGCCTCTTGGTTGGTGCCGTCGGGCACATGCTGCAACTCCAGCCCCCAGAACTGCTTTTCCATCTTGCGTACTTCCGCAAGATATGCTTCCATGTGCTCGTCCTTCGGCTCATACACCTTGTTGGAGAAGTTGACGAGGAGTTGTGAATCGCCCTTGATGACGAGGCGCTTTACTCCCAGAGATGTTGCAGCTTTCAGGCCTGCTATGAGGACCTCGTATTCTGCTATGTTGTTGGAGACCTTCTCGCCCTGCTGGAAACAGAGCTGAACGACGTGGTAAAGCTTGTCCTGAGTAGGGGATGTAAGCACTGCACCAGCCCCCACGCTTTGCCGCGAGAATGCACCATCGAAGTTCATGACCTAGCCATCTGGTGCCTCACTTCCTGGGGAGAGAGACTGGTCCTCGCCCGCCTTGAGCTCTAGTGCTTCCGTCCATTCAGCCACGAAATCAGCAAGTGCGGCTCCCTTGATGACCCTGGTTGTGCTGAACTCGAACTGAAATGCCTGCAGCTCGATGTTCCATTCGGCGACTCTCCCTACGGAGTTGGGGCTCCTGAGTACCCTTTCCAATGGGTATGCCGAGACGACCTTTGATGGGGTGGCCTTGAAAGTAGTGTCGTAGCTTGCGCGAGGCCACCAAGAGCGCGATTATGAGCTTCTGAGGCATGGGGTACTGTGCTCTTGCATCTCGCAACACCATGCTGACGAAGTACATGGGATGCTCGACGAGGGTGGGGGCGCTATCATGGCCTGCGTCTTCCGGAGGCTGAGGCGCCTCCTGAGATGATGGAGCCCCCAGCGCCTAATCGCTTGGCGGGGCCTCTTCAGCCCAGGGGGCACCATCCTACTGAGCTTGCTCCCCTGCTACGGTTGCTGTGGTCTTCGCGAGGATTTCTTGGTATTGTGCTGCCCCGGCTAGGGCTGTAGCTGCTCGGGACGCGGCCTTAGCCTGGTGCTCCTCCTGAACCGCCACCAGGGCTGCACTGGCGGAGTAGGGAGTGGCGGCAAAGTAGATCACCAGGGGCTTGAGAGGGCGCGGCACCACCATCATGGGGGGGGGGGTGGTCAGGTATTCCTTGAGGTCTTCAAATGCTTGGTCGGCCTCCTGTGTCCACTCAAATGGGCCCTTTTTCTTCATCAGCTTGAAGAATGGTAGGGCACGCTCCCCCAACTTGGAGATGAAGCGTCCTAACACGGTGACGCCACCAGCAATCTTATGCATTTCTCTGAGGGTTTGCGGCGGACTCATGTCTTCGACCGCCTTGACCTTCTCCGGGTTGGCCTCGATCCCCCTGTGCGACACAAGGAAGCCTAGCAGCTTGCCAGAAGGGATGCCGAACACACACTTTTCCGGATTGACTCGCAGGTCCACATGGCGTAGGCTCGCGAAGGTCTCCTCCAAGTCTTGGATCAAGGTGCTTGCTTCCCGATATTTCACCACAATGTCGTCAACGTAAGCCTCGGCGTTTCTCCCGAGCTACCAGCCCAAGGCAATGTGCATCAGCCGTTGGAAGGCCGCGCCCGCGTTGCATAATCCGAATGGCATGCAAATGTTGCAGTACAACCCACATGGGGTCAGCAAGGATGTCTTCTCCATGTCTTCTACCGCCATCTTGATCTGGTGATAACCCAAGAACGCATCCAAGAAACATAGCAGGTTGCACTCGGCGGTGGAGTCGACGATCTGGTCGATGCGGGAAGCGGGAACAGATCTTGGGGGAAGGCCTTCTTGAGGTTGGTGAAGTCTATGCACATGCGTTCCTTTCCCCCCTTTTTGGCATGACAACGGGGTTTGCCAGCCATTCGGGGTAGCGAACCTCGCGAATAACTCCTGCTGCCTCCAGCTTGCGGGTTTCTTGGATGATGAAGGCCTGCTTCTCGGTGGACTGCCGCCTCGCCTTCTGCTTCACAGGGCATACATTGGGGCACACATTCAGGTGATGCTCAATCACCTCCCATGGGACCCCTGCTAGTTGCTTGGGTTCCATGTGAACACCTCCTTGTTCGAGCGCAAGAACCTCACCAACGACTCCTCTTGGTCGGGGTCGAGGCCGGCACCTATGGTGAAGGTGGCTCCCGAGGACCCGTCTTCCTCAACTGGCACCTGCTTTGTCTCCGCCTTGTCCTGGGTGAACAGCTGCTTCTTTTTGGTCGGTGTAGCTTCCTTGGCCTTGGAGGCATCTGCGTCGGCGGGCTGCGCCGCCGCGGCGGCCTTGAGGGAAAGCTTGAGAGCCACAAGAGCCTCCTTGGTATCTCCAGCTATGGTGAGGACGCCCTTGCTCCCGGGCGTCTTCATGAGGTTGTAGGCCGGATGGGTTGCTGCCATGAACTGAGCCAGGGCAGGGTATCCGAGGATGGCGTTGTACGGGAGGCCAACGTGAGCAACGTCGAAGTCGACCAGCTCCGTGCGGTAGTTGTTGTGGGTGTCAAAGGTCACGGGAAGGCGGATTTGCCCCAGAGAACTGGAGGACCCGCCTCCGACGCCTGAGAAGGGCTTGCTGGGTCGGAGCCGCTTCAGTGGTACGTGAAGGAGGCTGAAGGCCTCCACCAAGAGCATGTTGAGGCCGGCACCGCCGTCGATGAGGGTTTTGGTGACGGCCACTTGGCAGATGGTGGGCGTGTAGAGCATCGGGAGCGCACCCGAGCAGGCGGTGGTGACGGGTGATCTTCCGAGTTGAAGGTCAGGTCGGCCTTGGGCGCCACCCAACCCGGGGTAGCTCCTTGCCGCGCGAGGACGGCGCTGATCTGGCGAAAGAACGGCTTGGCGTGGCGGTCTGATGGTGGCGCCTGCGAGCCACCTAGAAGAGCTACGATGACCGGGGGCACCAGCGTTGCGTAGTGGGCGAGGAAGAGGTCGCGCAGCTCCTCCCAGGAGGCCACAAAAGATGCCGATAGGTTGAGCAGCCAAGCGCGTGGGATGCCAGTGAGGGCCGTGGGAAGCCAGTTGGCCATGACCTTGTCGTCAACCCCGGCCTTGAGGACGGCCTCCTTGTATGCCAGCAGGAAAACCAGCGGGTCCGCCATGCCATCATAGCGCGGCGGCATCTCCGACTTGAACTTGGGCGGCCACTGCACCCGCCGTAAGGCGGGGGCCAAGGCTCGGAGCCCCCTGGCCCCAGCACTCTCATCGGTCGCCGGGGCCGGAGGCGCGATGTCCGCCATGGGGGCAAAGCATTGTGTTGGCGGAGCATGGGTCGACGGAAGAAAAGCTCTGGCACACCCCTACCTGGCGAGCCATATGTTGGATATAGGGTTCCGGCAAAACCCTTGAGGTTCGAACACTGGGGTGCGCACGAAGATTTCCCCCTACCGAATCACGCTCTCAGCCTCGCTGCGATCCCTAAGCTAGCTCGATGAACTCACAGCACAAGAGACACAAGGTTTATACAGGTTCAGGCCACCGTTGTGATGTAATACCCTACTCCTGTGTGTGGTGGTTGATTGCCTCTTGGGCTGATGATGAACAGTACAAGGGAAGAACAGCCTCCTGAGGAAAGGTGTTCTTGTGCTTGGCGAACTTGCGTGGGTGAGGGCGATCTGGATGAACCATCATCTTCTACTGTGGTGGCTAGTCCTATTTATAGAAGCCATGGTCCTCTTCCCAAATATTGAGTGGGAAGGGATCCAACAACGGCCAATTTGAAAGGGGATAGCTAGTACACGCTATCCTGACTAAAGGTGGTCTTCGCCTTTCAAAGGCGCTGGTGGTAACACCATCTTGGGCTCCACGATGACCTCCATCCCGTCGTCCTGCTGGTCTCGGTATTGTTGCACCGATAGGGAAACCTTTGCTTGATGCCTCGGTACTCCGCGCCTGCGCTTGCCCCCTTAGCACCAAAGGGGAAACGAGGACACAGCGCGTGCTGGCGCCCGCCTGGCGCCCGCCTGGCCTTGGTCGTCATGGCTTGTATCACGGGAACCTCGCGAGGTATCCCTTGCCTTGATATCTCCGCCTCCTCGCGAGTCTGCTTGGTGAGGCCGTTCCTGAGGAGGCCTCGTGTCGTCCGCCCCGCGAGGCTTGGCCCCTCGTGAGGGTCTTGAGCGTTGGTTGACAAAGATGGGTCATACTAGGCCACTGGTGGAGCCACGCCATCCGACGCAGGCAGGCTAGTTTGGGGACCCCCGTTCCCAGAACGCCGACAGCTAGTTAGAAGCATAAGATGAAAATCATATTCTTGGACATAACCCCGCCGTTTGGGCTATTGTGTGTATTGTCTTGCAAGGTGAATTCTTCTATGGGAGAGAACCAAATCGTGAAGCATCCGCGGAATAATTGAGGATGCTACAATACAACGCTCAAGCTTGCGATATCCTCTTCAACGGATTGTGCCCCGAAGAATTCAACAAAATCAGCCGTCTTGAGAATGCAAAGGAAATTCGGGATACTTTGATTGATATGCACGAAGGTACCGACTCCGTCAAGGAATCCAAATTGGATGTGCTTTAAAGTCATCTTGACAAGTTCAAAATGAAGGATGGTGAAGGTGTCGCTGAAATGTACTCTAGTCTTGCTCTCATCACAAATGAGAATGCCGGCTTAGGAAGTGAAGAGATGACCGATATATACATCATCAAGAAGATCCTAATAGCCTTGGATGGAATATATGATACCGTGTGCACATTGATCCAAATGATGCCCAATTACAAAGATCTCAAGCCAATGGAAGTCATTGGAAGAATTGTTGCTCATGAGATGTCACTCAAGGATAAGGAAGAGGTTCACAACAAGTCAAGTGGTGCTTACAAAGCCTCATGTGATTTTCCTACATCATCAAGTGAGAAACATGCCTTCAATGAGACCCTAATGGTGAAGAACTTCAACAAGTTCTACAAGAATAGAAGCAAAGAAAGAAGTTCCAAGTCAAGGTCCTACAATGACAAAAGATCTTCGAGTCGTGAGCGTAATTGCTACAATTGTGGAAGACCCGAACACTACTCTAATGAGAGTACGGCTCCCTATAAAAAAGAGAAGATTCACCCAAAAGGAGAAGTAGAAGAGAATAATCACCTCCAAGAGAGAGGAGTAGAGATGATCGTTATGAACAAAAAACCTCTCTCATAAGCAAGGATTCGGAAAGGAAGGACAAGTCATCAAGGAGCTACACAAAACGAAAACATCTAGCTCACGTTGGTGAATGGGTATCCGGCTCCGACTCCGACCATCACTCCAAGAGAAGTTATCACTCTAACTCCAAATATACTCAAGATGAAGGTGTTGCCGGTCTAGCACTTGTGTCAACCAACTCCTACAAAATATTTGACTCGCCAAATGAAGGAATTGGAAGATGCTTAATGGCTGAAGGCCGAAAGGTATCACACCCCGAGTATGTTGATTTCAATAGTGATGAAGATGATTTGCTAGGTGATGATAATTTACTTGTTGAACAACTCTAGTAATGAAAACTATGATGAAATTGCTATTAATCATGCTAATCAAGATAAAACGAATGACGATGATAAGAAGGAGATTGAGTGTCTAACTAAAGAACTAAACACTCTTAAGTTAGCTCATGAAACTACCTTAGAAGATCATCAAGATCTTTTAAAGACTCATGAAAAGCTACGCTTTGAAAAGCTCAACCTTGAGCAAGAACATGGTTCTTAAAAGCAATCAATGATGATCTTCGTAAGAAAAGTTCTTCTTACATTGCCAAGCATTTACTCTTGTCTACTTACATGCCACAAGTAAAATCTAGCAACAAGAATAAGAAAGATTCTTCTTCTAGTAGTAACAATAATCATGTTAAATCCAATATTGTTGCTTCTAGTAGTTATCTTGATTCCACTAATGATTCTCTTAGCCAAGTTACACTTGAGCAATAAAATAGCTTATTGAAGGGAATTATAGAGAAAGGTGTTTACAAGAGTCTTGTCGGAAGTAAGCAATTTGAGGAAATTGTACGCAAGCTAGGAAGACACCGGAAAAATCAAGGAGTTGGTTTTGAACAAAAATTTAATGCCAATGGAGTTGGGTGGGAAGAAGATCAATACCCCAAGACGAAGTTTGGTCCTCAACAAGAGAAGTATGATCCTACTTCTTTCAAGCGGACACAAGCTCAAGATGATCTTCCACCACAGGACCACAAGCAAAAAGGCAAGGACAAGCTTCAAGAGGAGATTGATGCATTTGAAGAAGCTCCTAAAGCCTTGGTCAAGTGGGTTCCCAAGACTACATCAAGTTCTGCTTCATCAAGTCCAACTACAACTCCAAGGATTCCCATCAAGTTGATGTGGATCCCAAAGAAGAAGAACTAGAGAGTGCTTGAGGGTGACTCTGCCAATATACTTCACTCATATCATCTTGGCGAGGACAATTGCAAACAACTTCCACATCTTGCACTAGTTCAAGGAGTCACAAACCCTCTTGTTGGTAAGACAAGGGACAAGGTAACCTAATGCTTTCATGGACATCATCTTGTGTGAACTTCACTCTATGTCTATGGATATCCTTGTTTGTTCCTTGTGGGACTAACCCGTGTAGGTATTGAAAGTGCAACTCACTCCAATGGATTGCTCCGAATAATCTACATTAACATTCAGCATCCACATCTTCAACATCTATATGAAGTCGTCATCAACAAAACCCAAAGTTAGTTCATCCCTCTTAGGGGGGATATCACATCTAGGGGGAGCTTTACTCTAAGAATTGAGCTAAAGCTACTCTAATGTGTGAACACAACAATGCTTTATGTAAAAGTGGAATCCCCACTTGTGCTTAAATGATGAGTATGACCTATGATCAAATGTTCTCAATTGAATCCTAAGTCAATATACTCATATATAGATGACCTAGTCATCACCAATTGCTTGATAGATGCTAGAGTGTTTGTGCATGCTTTGCTACATATTTCATTTGCGATTTTATTGTGTGAGCATGTTGACTGCATATTTTACTCATTCAGAACATCCATTTGTTGCTTTGATTGTTTGGCTCTTTTTCTTTTGCCAAATGGATGGACAAGAATGCCTAAGAACTTCCTCTAGCTATCTATGCTTTTCTCGTCTCAAACTCTATTCATGCTACATCACAAAGTTTGATCAAGTCAGATTCGAACACTCAGTGTGAGGAGCACTCGGAGTCCCCAATTTGTCATAGACTTAAACTTCCAAAACCTCTCTGTGCATTTCGATCTTACCGATTCATCCTTTTTGGTCCGACCGAGTTCGCTGAGTTGATCTAGGTTTTCAATCTCGGTACAACCGGTTAGAAATTTCCGGTCACACCGATTGTAGTAAACGCGTGCAATTCTGCATCTCGGTGCCACCGAGTTGTTCCACTCGGTCACACTGACAAGGTCAGGATATATATACCGACGAGTCAAAATTTGGAAATTTCTCCAAAACCCCTCAGCCCGCGCGTGTCCTGCTCTGCCGCCTCGGGTCTCCGGATCGTCCTCTCATCGCCAGCGACCTCTAGCCGCTGGTCTCCGCCACTGTCAACGGATTTCAACCCTGCAGTTGCCACCGTAGTGAGCTCATCGCCAAACTAGGGTATGAGTTCGACCCCTTGTGCATTCTTTTTACCTCCGATTCTGAGCACAAGGTCAACGCCATGTTCTTTACCACGTATGAAATCATCCTGTCCAGCAAGAACATCCCTTAGATTAGATTAGATTCAAAAATTTAGGGTTAGCTTTCCGCCGAACTCATCTCGAACCGACCGAGTTGTGGAAATTGGTCTCACCAATTTGGCTTAGGCCATTGCACTTGCACTTTTCAGTCTGACCGAAAGTTGCAAATCAGTGGGAGCGAGTTCAACTCTTTGTGAAACCCTAGCAATCTCGGAGTCATTGAACTGTGTCTCGGTCTGATCGATTTCACCAGTTTAAACTCCAAAGTTGCTTCGGTGTCACCGAGTTTAACAAATCGGTAGCTTTGAAATGCTTTCTATGGAAAAAATAAAACTAAGTTTTTGACTCATTTGTTTTGCAAAAACTCTATACTTTGTGATGCTCATCCACTCTATCTTATCTACAACTATTCACAGGGTCTGCTGTCAGTTTGCTTTGCCAGTATGTCTGGTCAGAGTGATAGCCAAAACAAGTTAGAAGGGCAAGTGAACATGAGTGAGGGCACTAGTCCCTGTAGCAGCTATGATGAGGACAGCAGGAGCACCCCAAGCAATTTGCACAAAGCAGCTACAAGGACAAGGAAGAAGAGAAACTCAGACTCAGAGGATGAGGACTATGTGGCTGTTGAGGATGAGGCCACCTCAAAGAAGAAAGTTTCTAAGAAAGAGTATGGCACTGTTGCTTCAACAAAACCTAGTATGCACAAGAAGGCACCTGCCAAGAGAGTGCCAACATCCAAGCCATGGAAAGTTGCAATAGAAGAAACAATTGAGTTCACTCTTGAACCAAAGGAGGCTGGTGAAGGCAAGAAGAGGAAAGAAAGGGTCAAGAAGACCATGGCAAGAGTCATTGGGAGATCCTCTATGATGAGATCTCCCACTGAATATGAAGAGCAAGAGGAAGAAGAAGATACTGCACCAGCATCAAAGACTCAAAAGCTGATGGGAGATGCCATCAAGTCTGGGGCTGCCCCTTCTAAGCCCAAGACAACTCCCAAAGCTTTTGCTCCATCTCCCAAGACTGCACCAAAGAGGAGCACAATAAATATTCCAGCTGCTGAAAAGAACAAGGCCTCGGTGCGTGAGATTGATGAGGAAGAAGATGTTGAAGCGCAAGTGCTTAGGAAGCTGAAACCTAAGATTCCAAATCATGATGACAACCATCCAGTGGCAGAAGACATGACCATAAGGAAGGATGCATGTCTTAGACTATGGATACAGTCAGATCCATATGTTGTGAGGAGAAGGACTGCTGCGGATTGCACGTTCCACACCAAGGAGAAGCAGGATTTCTATGAGACCATTTTGCTTGACAAGAAGCCCATTGTTTGTGACATGAAGTGGGCAGATTGGAATACATTGATGAGAATGAATATCTTTTTCCAGGAGTGCATGAGAGCTTTAGCCTATGTGGAATGGACAAGTTTGTGGGTCAGAAGTTGACCAAGTGGAATCATGAACTCATCATGCAATTCTACTCCACAACACACTTCTATCCTGATAGTAGAATTGTTTGGATGTCTGAGGGTACGAGGTACCAATCAGCAGTTGCCGAGTGGGCCAAATTGATCAAAGCCCCTGAAGAACATGAGGATGAATTGGATGTATATGCCAAGAAGAAGAAAGAGCACAACTCTATGGCCAACTGATACGTCCATTTTGCATCATGCTTTTATATCAATATTTATTGCATTATGGGCTGTTATTACACATTTTATCCCAATACTTATGGCCATTCTCTCTTATTTTACAAGATTTACCATGAAGAGGGGGAATGTCGGCATCTGGAATTCTGGCTGGAAAAGGAGCAAACATTGGAAACCTATTCTGCACTACTCCAAAAATCCTGAAACTCCACGAAACCTATTTTTGGCATTAATAAGAATTATTGAGCGGAAGAAGTACACCAGGGGGCCCACACCCTGTCCAGGAGGGTGCCCCCCCCCCTACTGGGCACGCCCCTTGTCTCCTGGCCCCCCTGGTGGCCCTCCGGTATCCATCTTCTGCTATATGAGGGCTCTTACCCTGGAAAAAATCATGGGCAAGCTTACAGGACGAAACTCCGCCACCACGAGGCGGAACCTTGGTGGAATCAATCTAGGGCTCTGGCGGAGCTGTTCTGCCGGGGACACTTCCCTCTGGGAGGGGGAAATCATCACCAATGTCATCACCAACGATCCTCTCATAGGGAGGGGGTCAATCTCCATCAACATCTTCACCAGCACCATCTCCTCTCAAAACCCTAGTTCATCTCTTGTATCCAATCTTGTATCAAAACCACAAATTGGTACCTGTGGGTTGCTAGTAGTGTTGATTACTCCTTGTAGTTGATGCTAATTGGTTTACTTGGTGGAAGATCATATGTTCAGATCCTTTATGCATATTATTACTCCTCTGATTATGAACATGAATATGCTTTGTGAGTAGTTACATTTGTTCCTGAGGACATGGGTGAAGTCTTGCTATTAGTAGTCATGTGAATTTGGTATTCGTTTGATATTTTGATGAGATGTATGTTTTTAGTGGTGTTATGTGAATGTTGAATACATGACACTTCACCATTATTTGGGCCTAGAGGAAGGCATATGGAAGTAATAAGTAGATGATGGGTTGCTAGAGTGACAGAAGCTTAAACCCTAATTTATGCGTTGCTTCGTTAGGGGCTGATTTGGATCCATATATGTAATGATGTGGTTAGGTTTACCTTAATACTTCGTTTGTAGTTGCGGACGCTTGCAATAAGGGTTAATCATAAGTGGGATGCTTGTCCAAGTAAGGGCAGTACCCAAGCACCGGTCCACCCACATATCAAATTATCAAAGTACGAAACGTGAATCATATGAGCGTGATGAAAACTAGCTTGATGATAATTCACATGTGTCCTCAGGAGATCCTTTCTCATTATTAGAAATTGTCCAGGATTGTCCTTTGCTACATAAAAGATTGGGCCACCTTGCTGCACTTTATTTACTTTGTTTACTTGTTACTCGTTACTATTTATCCTATCACAAAACTATCTATCACCTACAATTTCAGTGCTTGCAGAGAAAACCTTACTGAAAACCGCTTATCATTTCCTTCTGCTCCTCGTTGGGTTCGACACTCTTACTTATCGAAAGGACTACGATAGATCCCCTAAACTTGTGGGTCATCAAGACTCTTTTTTGGCGCCGCTGTCGGGGAGTGTAGCGCTTTTGGTGACTGGAACTTGGTAAGGAAACATTTATGTAGTGTGCTGAAATTTTCTATTACTTGTCACTATGGAAACTAATCCTTTGAGGGGCTTGTTCGGGGTATCTTCACCTCGACCAGAAGAGCAAAGAGTAGCTCCTAAACCTACTGAACTTTATGAAAATATTTACTTTGAGATTCCTTCGGGTATGATAGAGAAACTGCTAGCTAATCCATTTACAGGAGATGGAACATTGCATCCTGATTTACACCTTATCTTTGTGGATGAAGTTTGTGGATTATTTAAGCTTGCAGGTATTCCCGACGATGTTGTCAAAAGGAAGGTCTTCCCTTTATCTTTTAAGGGAGATGCATTGACATGGTATAGGCTATGTGAAGATACGAGATCTTGGAATTACAAACGATTGAAGTTGGAATTTCACCAGAAGTTCTATCCTATGCATCTTGTTCATTGTGATCGTAATTACATATATAATTTCTGGCCTCACGAAGGAGAATGCATCGCTCAAGCTTGGGGGAGGCTTAAGTCAATGTTATATTCATGCCCCAATCATGAGCTCTCCGGAGAAATGATTATTCAAAAAATTTATGCTCGGCTTTCTCTTAATAATCGCAACCTGCTCGATACTTCCTGTGCTGGTTCTTATATGCTGAAGACTATTGATTTCAAATGGGCCTTATTGGAAAGAATTAAACGCAACTCTGAAGATTGGGGTTCCGACGATGGTAAGGAGTCACGTATGACACCTAAGTTCGATTGTGTTAAATCTTTTATGGATACCGATGCTTTTCGTGGATTTAGCGCTAAGTATGGACTTGACTCTGAGATAGTAGCTTCTTTCTGTGAATCTTTTGGTACTCACATTGATCTCCCTAAAGAGAAGTGGTTTAAATATAATCCTCCCGTTGAAGTGAAAGTAGTTGCACCTATTACAGTCGAAGAAAAGACTATCACCTATAGTGATCCTATTGTTCCTACTACTTATGTTGAGAAACCCCCATTTCCTGTTAGGATAAAGGATCATGCTAAAACTTCGACAGTTGTTCGTAAGAGTAATATTAGGACTTATACACCTCCTGAGCAAATCAATGTTGAACCTAGTATTGCTATGGTTAAAGATCTCTTGGATGATGATTTAGATGGGCATGTTATTTATTTCTTTGATGAAACTGCTAATATTGCTAGACTAGATACTAAGATACATAGACCTGTCGTAGGCATGCCTGTTATTTCTGTTAAAATAAGAGATCATTGTTATCATGGTTTATGTGATATGGGTGCTAGTGCTAGTGCTATACCTTATGATTTATATAAACAAATTCTGCACGACATTGCACCAGTTGAATTAGAAGACATTGATGTTACTATTAAGCTTGCTAATATGGATACCATTAAACCTGTTGGGATTGTTAGAGATGTTGAAGTTTTGTGTGGGCAAGTTAAATACTCTGTTGATTTTCTTGTTCTTGCTTCCCCACAAGATGCCTTCTGTCCAATTATTTTTGGTAGACCCTTCTTGAATACAGCTAGTGCTAAGATTGATTGTGAAAAAGATACTGTCACCATTGGCTTAGATGGTATGTCTCATAAGTTTAATTTTGCTAAGTTTCGTAGACAACCTCGTGATAGGGAACCACCTAGTAAGGATGAGATTATTGGTCTTGCTTCCATTGTTGTGCCTCCTACTGATCCGTTAGAACAATATTTGCTAGACCATGAAAATGATATGTTTATGAAGGAAAGAAGGGAAATAGATGAAGTGTTCCTTAAACATGAAACTATGCTGAAACATAATCTTCCCGTTGAAATTCTTGGGGATCCCCCTCCACCCAAGGGTGATCCCGTGTTTGAACTCAAACCTTTACCTGATAATCTTAAGTATGCTTATCTTGATGAAAAGAACATATATCCTATTATAATTAGTGCTAACCTTTCAGAGCAAGAAGAAGAAAGATTATTGAAAACTCTGAAGAGGCACCGAGCTGCTATTGGATACACTCTGGATGATCTTAAGGGTGTTAGTCCCACGTTATGCCAACACAAAATTAAATTGGAGGATGATGCCAAACCAGTTAGAGATCCTCAACGACGACTAAATCCCAAGATGAAAGAAGTGGTAAGAAAGGAGATATTAAAGCTCCTTGAGGCAGGTATAATTTATCCCATTGCTGATAGTGAATGGGTAAGTCCTGTTCATTGTGTTCCTAAAAAGGGAGGTATTACTGTCGTTCCTAATGATAAAGATGAATTGATCCCGCAAAGAATTATTATAGGTTATAGGATGGTAATTGATTTCCGTAAACTAAATAAAGCTACTAAGAAAGATCATTACCCTTTACCTTTTATTGATCAAATGCTAGAAAGACTATCCAAACACATACATTTTTGCTTTCTAGATGGTTATTCTGGTTTCTCTCAAATTCCTGTGTCAGCGGGAGATCAATCAAAAACTACTTTTACTTGCCCTTTCGGTACTTTTGCTTATAGACATATGCCTTTTGGTTTATGCAATGCACCTGCTACCTTTCAAATATGCATCTTGGCTATATTCTCTGATTTTTGTGAAAAGATTTGTGAGGTATTCATGGATGACTTCTCCGTTTATGGATCCTCTTTTGATAATTGTTTGAGCAACCTTGATCGAGTTTTGCAGAGATGCAAAGACACCAGTCTCATTCTGAATTGGGAAAAGTGTCACTTTATGGTTAATGAAGGATTGTCTTGGGGCACAAGATTTCCGAGAGAGGTATTGAAGTTGATAAAACTAAAGTTGATGCTATTGAAAAGATGCCATGTCCCAAGGACATAAAAGGTATAAGAAGTTTCCTTGGTCATGCCGGTTTTTATAGGAGGTTCATTAAGGTCTTTTCTAAAATCTCTAGGCCTCTGACTAATTTGTTGCAAAAAGATATTCCTTTTGTCTTTGATGATGATTGTGTAGAAGCATTTGAAATACTTAAGAAAGCTTTGATCACTGCTCCTGTTGTTCAGCCACCTGATTGGAATTTACCCTTTGAAATTATATGTGATGCTAGTGATTATGCTGTAGGTGGTGTTCTAGGGCAAAGGGTTGATAAGAAATTAAATCTTATCCAGTATGCTAGTAAAACTCTTGATACTGCCCAAAGAAATTATGCTACTACTGAAAAAGAATTCTTAGCAGTTGTGTTTGCATGTGATAAGTTTAGACCTTATATTGTTGATTCCAAAGTTACTATTCACACTAATCATGCTGCTATTAAATATCTTATGGAAAAGAAAGATGCTAAGCCTAGGCTCATTAGATGGGTCCTCTTGATCCAAGAATTTGATTTGCATATTATTGATAGAAAGGGAGCGAAGAACCCCATTGCAGACAACTTGTCTAGGTTAGAGAATGTTCTTGATGGCCCACTGCCTATTGATGATAGCTTTCCTGATGAACAGTCAGCGGTCATTAATGATTCTCGTACTGCTCCTTGGTATGCTGATTATGCTAATTACATTGTTGCTAAATTTATACCTCCCAGTTTCACATACCAGCAAAAGAAAAAGTTCTTTTATGATTTAAGACATTACTTTTGGGATGACCTACACCTTTATAAAGAAGGAGTAGATGGTGTTATTAGCCGTTGTGTGCCTGAGCATGAACAGGAACAGATCTTACACAGGTGTCACTCTGAATCCTATGGAGGACACCACGCTGGAGATAGAACTGCACACAAGGTACTACAATCTGGTTTGTATTGGCCTACTCTCTTCAAAGATGCTCGTAAGTTTGTCTTATCTTGTGATGAATGCCAAAGAATAGGTAATATTAGTAGACGTCAAGAAATGCCTATGAATTACTCTCTTGTTATTGAACCGTTTGATGTTTGGGGCTTCGATTATATGGGACATTTTCCTGCCTCTAATGGTTACACACATATTTTAGGATCTGTTGATTACGTTACTAAGTGGGTAGAAGCTATTCCAACTAGTAGCGCTGATCATAACACTTCTATTAAAATGCTTAAAGAAGTTATTTTTCCGAGGTTTGGAGTCCCTAGATATCTTATGACTGATGGTGGTTCACATTTTATTCATGGTGCTTTCCGTAAGATGCTTGCTAAGTATGATGTCAATCATAGAATCACATCTCCTTATCATCCGCAGTCTAGTGGTCAAGTAGAGTTGAGCAATAGAGAACTCAAATTAATTTTGCAAAAGACTGTGAATAGATCTAGAAAGAATTGGTCCAAAAAACTTGATTATGCATTATGGGCCTATAGAACTGCATACAAAAATCCTACGGGTATGTCTCCATATAAGATGGTTTATGGAAAAGCATGTCATTTACCTCTTGAACTTGAACATAAAGCATATTGGGCTATTAAAGAGCTCAACTATGACTTCAAACTTGCCGGTGAGAAGAGGTTGTTTGATATTAGCTCACTTGATGAATGGAGAGCCCAAGCCTATGAGAATGACAAGCTATTCAAAGAAAAAGTCAAACGCTGGCACGATAAAAGGATACAAAACCCTGAGTTTAACATAGGAGATTATGTGTTATTATTCAACTCTCGTTTAAGATTTTTTGCAGAAAAACTTCTCTCTAAATGGGAAGGTCCTTACGTTATCGAGGAGGTATATCGTTCTGGTGCCATAAAAATCAACAACTTCGAAGGCACAAGTCCGAGGGTGCTAAACGGTCAAAGAATTAAACATTATATTTCAGGTAATCCTATTAATGTTGAAACTAATATTATTGAAACCGTAACCCCGGAGGAATACATAAGGGACACTTTCCAAAATGTTCCAGACTCCAAAAAGGAATAGGTATGTGGTACGGTAAGTAAACCGACTCCAAAACAACTCCAATGGCATTTTTTATCAGTTCTGGAATATTTAAGAACTTTAGGAAGAAAGAGGTAGTCCGAGAGGGACACAAGGACCCATGAGAGTGGAGGGTGCACCCACCCCTACTGGGAGCGCCCCCCTGTCTCGTGGGCACCTCGTGTGCCTCCCGGACTCCGTTTTCTTGCAAGTTACGTATTTTGGTCGGTAAAAATTCATTATATATACTCCTGAAGGTTTTGACCAACGTATCACACAAATATCCTCTGTTTTCGTTTCGAGCTATTTCTGTTTCAGATCCAGAGCATCATGGCGTCTCCAAGCGCTCCCAAGGACAAGTTTTTCGAGAGGGTTATCAACCCCTATCACGTGGAGGTGCTGAAACACCCTCAAACCATCGAGATGCGTGAGGGGGTGCTGCACATCCGCGACATGGAGGGACCAAGGCGTACCGGAAGCGTGGAGACAAAGCTCGAAGCCATGGAGCAGCAAGTTTTCAAGTGCCAAGGGATGGTGGAGCATGGACTCAACGCCAACCAGATGATGATCACGGAGTTCACCAACAACCACAAGCTAGATGCCAAATTCATTGGGGAGACCATCTTCAAGCTTCAGGAGAAAATCGAGCACCTCCAAGCCCAGATCTATGACCTGCAAAACCAGAACTGTGAGTATGAATATAGATTCAAGAGGATGAGTTTGGCTGCAGATTTAAGTATCCCGGAGACTCGATCATCCTTCTATGATGGTGAGCCTATGCCTTGGAAGACGGATGACAAGCCTACATCATCAACAACTCCTACTTCACCACCTCCGAGGACATAATCACATGGGTATGGGCACTCCCCTTGACAACTGCCAAGCTTGGGGGAGGTGCCTCGGTATCGTATCACCATCACACTCCTATTTTTACCGTTTTATTTAGTTTGACCCTTTTAGTAGTATCTTGATCTAGTAGATTGAAGTTTTGATATCAAGTAGTTTTGAGTTTTGCTTTGTGATCTCTTTTCGTAATTGAGTCCGTGAGCTATCTATAATAAAGATTAGTGTTGGGTCAAGGGCTTTACTATGTTACTATGATCTTGAGAAAGTAGAAAGAATTAAAGAGTTCATATTGATCTTATGCTTAGTGATGACTTCACATATAGAAAGTATGAGGCATAAAAATTGTTGAGAGTTGATAAATGTAGTTCTCGTCATCGTTGCAATTAATAGGAAGTGATAAGGAAATAGAGGTTCACATATAAATATATTATCTTGGACACCTTTTATGATTGGGAGCACTCATTAAGTATGACATGCTAAAGAGTTGACGTTGGACAAGGAAGACAACGTAATGGTTTATGTTTTCGCACATCTCAGTTAAAGTATATTGTCATTGACCTTCCAAACATGTTGAGCTTGCCTTTCCCCCTCATGCTAGCCAAATTCCTTGCACAAAGTAGAGATACTACTTGTGCTTCCAAATATCCTTAAACCCAGTTTTTGCCATGAGAGTCCACCATACCTACCTATGGATTGAGTAAGATCCTTCAAGTAAGTTGTCATCGGTGCAAGCAATAAAAATTGCTCTCTAAATATGTATGACTTATTAGTGCAGAGAAAATAAGCTTTGTACGATCTTGTTGTGGAAGCAATAAAAGCGACGGACTGCATAATAAAGGTCCACATACAAGGGGCAATATAAAGTGACGTTCTTTTGCATTAAGATTTTGCGCATCCAACCCTAAACGCACATGACAACCTTTGCTTCCCTCTGCGAAGGGCCTATCTTTTACTTTATGTTTTTACTTTATGCTTGAGTCAAGGTGATCCTCACCTTTCCCTTTTTCATTTTATCCTTTGGCAAGCTCTTCGTGTTTGAAAGATCATGATATATATATCCAATTGGATGTAAGTTAGCATGGGCTATTATTGTTGACATCACCTAAAGGTGAATACGTTGGGAGGTAACACAATAAGCCCCTATCTTTCTCAGTGTTCGGCTGAAACTCCATAACCACAAGTATTGCGTGAGTATTAGCAATTGTAGAAGACTACAAGATAGTTGAGTATGTGAACTTGCTGAAAAGCTCTATTGTTGACCCTTTCTGATGTTATGATAAATTGCGATTGCTTCAATGACTGAGATTATAGTTTGTTAGTTCTCAATGAAGTTTTTGAACCATACTTCATATTGTGAATTGATTGTTACTTGAGCATAAGAAATCATATGATAAAATCTATATATATATTGTTGTTACAAGAATGATCATGATGCCCTCATGTCCATATTTTCTTTTTAACAACACCTCTATTTCTAAACATGTGGACATATTTTTCGATATCGGCTTCCGCTTGAGGACAAGCGAGGTCTAAGCTTGGGGGAGTTGATATGCCCATTTTGCATCATGCTTTTATATCAATATTTATTGCATTATGGGTTGTTATTACACATTATATCTCAATACTTATGGCCACTCTCTCTTATTTTACAAGATTTACCATGAAGAGGGGGAATGCCGGCAGCTAGAATTCTAGCTGGAAAAGGAGCAAACATTGGAAAGCTATTTTGCACTGCTCCAAAAATCATGAAACTCCATGAAACCTATTTTTGGAACTAAAAAGAATTATTGAGCGGAAGAAGTACACCAGGGGGCCCACACCCTGCCTGGAGGGTGGGGGGCGCCCCCCTATTGGGCGCGCCCCTTATCTCCTGGCCCCCCTGGTGGCCCTCCGGTGTCCATCTTCTGGTATATGAGGGCTTTTACCCTGGAAAAAATCGTGGGCAAGCTTACGGGATGAAACTCCGCCGCCACGAGGCGGAACCTTGGCGGAATCAATCTAGGGCTCTGGCGGAGCTATTCTGTCGGGGACACTTCCCTCCGGGAGGGGGAAATCATCACCAATGTCATCACCAACGATCGTCTCATCGGGAGTTGGTCAATCTCCATCAACATCTTCACAAACCCTAGTTCATTTCTTGTATCCAATCTTGTATCGAAACCACAAATTGGTACATGTGGGTTGCTAGTAGTGTTGATTACTCCTTGTAGTTGATGCTAATTGGTTTACTTGGTGGAAGATCATATGTTCAGATTCTTTATGCATATTATTACTCCTCTGATTATGAACATGAATATGCTTTGTGAGTAGTTACGTTTGTTCCTGAGGACATGGGTGAAGTCTTGCTATTAGTAGTCATGTCAATTTGGTATTCGTTCAATATTTTGATGAGATGTATGTTGTCTTTTCCTCTAGTGGTGTTATGTGAATGTCAACTACATGACACTTCACCATTATTTGGGCCTAGAGGAAGGCATAGGGAAGTAATAAGTAGATGATGGGTTGCTAGAGTGACAGAAGCTTAAACCCTAGTTTATGCGTTGCTTCGTTAGGGGCTGATTTGGATCCATATGTTTATGTTGTGGTTAGGTTTACCTTAATACTTCTTTTGTAGTTGCAGACGCTTGCAATAGGGGTTAATCATAAGTGGGATGCTTGTCCAAGTAAGGGCAGTAACCAAGCACCGGTCCACCCACATATCAAATTATCAAAGTACCGAACGTGAATCATATGAGCGTGATGAAAACTAGCTTGATGATAATTCCCATGTGTCCTCGGGAGCTCCTTTCTCATTATTAGAAATTGTCCAGGATTATCCTTTGCTACATAAAGGATTGGGCCACTTTGCTGCACTTCATTTACTTTTCTTACTTGTTACTCGTTACTATTTATCCTATCACAAAACTATCTATCACCTACAATTTCAGTGCTTGCAGAGAAAACCTTACTGAAAACTGCTTATCTTTTCCTTCTGCTCCTCGTTGGCTTCGACACTCTTACTTATCGAAAGGACTACAATAGATCCCCTACACTTGTGGGTCATCACCAACATGTACAAAGAAATTCAAAGGCGTGGAAACTCATAAGCTTGGGTCTGTTCATTATCTGTTGTCTAGCTTAGCTACAATCAACTCTATCCTGAGGCATACTTTGTTGTCCAAATCTGGAGATCACAAGATGACCAGAGGTCATTCTATCAACTTGCTGCAATTGTTTGATGTGCCCCAAAAATTCAAAGCCATGAGCCTGATTGTGGAAACAATAAAAAGGATAGCTGCAGATCAGAAGAGATCTTATGGGTATGCTCCACATATTCAGGTGCTCATCAACTCCAAGATGGGCACATGCACCTGTCTGTTGGATAAAGAGCATCTACCCTTGAGAACAGATTTTGAGGTCAACATTGTTGTCATGAATGAAGAAGAACCCACATCTGTGCACACACAAGAAAAGAGAGAGAAAGCTAAGGTTGACAAAGCTACAAAGATGCCAAGTGTTGAAGAGGCATCTCAAGTGTTTCTCAAGTCCAAACAAGATCAACTTTCTTATCTAATTCAAGCAACCTTGAGGATAGAGAAGGGCTTGGCCACCCTGACTCAGAACCAAGAGGGCTTGGAAAGGATCATTTAGACTAAGTTCTATGATCTTGATCTAAAAGTGACAGAGATGCAGACATCAGTTGTCGGATTAAGGGACCCGCAAACCCTTGAGAGGTTTGAACTCTGGGGTGCGTGCGGAGAACTCAACCTACCCAGCCTGCCTACTCATGATTCTCCTAAGTCTAGCACGTCGAGCTCAAAGGGACAAAGGGACACAGTAGTTTATCCTGGTTCGGGCCACCTTGCGGTGTAATACCCTACTCCAGCGTTTTGGTGGATTGCCTCGGAGGGCTGAGGATGAACTAGTACAAGGGATGAACTGGCGTCAGGAGGTGAGGTGTTCTTGAGCTCGCGGGAGCTGGTGTGGTGTGAGCTAGTTCGGCTTGTCTTGCCTCTATGGTGGTGGCTAGTCCTATTTATAGTGGCCTTGGTCCTCTTCCCAAATGTTGGCAGGAAGGGATCCCACAACGGCCGGATTTGAAAGGGGACAAGTAGTACAGCTTATCCTGACAAAAGTAGTCTTCGCCTGCGAAAAGCCTCTGGTAGTGACACTGCGGTGGGCTCGTCGACGACCTCCGTCCTGCCGTCCTGGCGGTCTTGGTCTCGTTGCAGCAGAATGGAAACCTTTGGCCGATTCCTCGGGACTCCACGCCTATGGCTTGCCTCCTTTGCACCGAAGAGGAAACATGCGCTCTGCGCCCGCCTGGCCTTGGTCTTCACGGCTTACGTCAGCTGAGCCTCATGAGGTAAACATTGCATAGAACTCTCCGCCCCTCGGGAGCCAGCCTGAGGAGGCCGATCCCCTCGGGGGTCTTGGCATCATCCGCCTCGCGAGGTTTGGCCCCTCGTGAGGGTCTTGTGCTGTTGATGTTGAAGTTGGGCCGTACCAGGCCGTCGATGGAGCCACGTGGTGGGCTGCAGGTAGGCAGGGCTGGATACCCCCATATCCAGGACGCCGACAGTAGCCCCCGGACCCAAGGCGCGCTCGGACTTGACCTCCAAGCGAAGCCAAAGGGCAAGTGCGGAGTGCCACGGGCCCTAACCGCCTGCGGCCTTGATAACGCATGGAGATTGATGGGACGTGGGCGACTTTGCTTCCCCATGCTGACTTGGCAATTGTTTCCATCTGACAAAAGGGTTGTTGTTCGCCGCTAAGCCTTCATTGCCTCTTCTTCTTCTTGCTCCAGATCCCCTTCTCCCAGTAGCAGAAGAACTCACCAGATCTGCCGATTTCCCCCTCCAATCCTTTGCTCAATGGCCGCTGAGAAGACCACGGCCTCAGCCTCGGCGGCCCGCTCCGCCTGGTACGAGCTGACGCTGCTTGCGCCCTCCGTGGCCAGGGATAAGCTCCAGACCGTGCTCCTCCTGACGGCGAGCAAGGACAACGAGTGGAGGGGGATGGCTCTCCGGGTCGCTACCGCCGTGCTAGAGCCCGCGAACAACACTTTCTTTCCCTTCTTCCTGCACAACATCTATTTGGGGCTGGTGCCCCCATTCTCCCGCTTTTTCTATGTCGTTCTTCACCACTACGGCCTCCACGCGCTCCACATTCACGCCAACTCCATCCTCCTCCTATCCATTTTCGCATTCTACTGTGAGGCATTCATGGGGGTGATGCCCTTCGTCGCCATGCTCCGCCACTTCTTCTTCCTCCGACTGACTGGTGATACGTCTCCAATGTATCTATAATTTTTTATTGTCCCATACTATTATATTACCCGTTTGGGATGTTTATGGGCTTTACTTCACACTTTTATATCATTTTTGGGACAAACCTACTAATCGGAGGCCCAGCCCGAATTGCTGTTTTTTTGTGCCTATTTCAGTGTTTCGAAGAAAAGGAATATCAAAAGGAGTCCAAACGGAATGAAACCATGGGAGCGATTTTTTTGGAACAAACGCAATCCAGGAGACTTGGAGTGGACGTCAAGAAGCAGCCGAGGCGGACACGAGGCAAGAGGGCGCACCCTAGGGGGGTGGACTTGCCCCCCACCCTCATGGGCCCCTCGTGGCTCCCCTGACCTACCTCCTTCATGTATATATACCTCCATACCCTGAAAAACATCTAGGAGCACCACGAAAAACTATTTCCACCGCCGCAACCTTCTGTATCCGCGAGATCCCATCTTGGAGCCTTCGCTGGCGCTCCGCCATAGGGGGAATCGACCATGGAGGGCTTCTACATGTCACCATAGCCTCTCTGATGAGTTGTGAGTAGTTAACCACAGACCTTTGGGTCCATAGTTATTAGCTAGATGACTACTTCTCTCTCTTTTAATCTCAATACAAAGTTCTCCTTGATCTTCTTGGAGATCTATTCGATGTAACTCTTTTTGCGGTGTGTTTGTCGAGATCCGATGAATTGTGGGTTTATGATCAAGTTTATCTATGAGAAATATTTGAATCTCCTCTGGATTCTTTTATGTATGATTGGTTATCTTTGCAAGTCTCTTTGAATTATCAGTTTGGTTTGGCCTACTAGATTGATCTTTCTTGCAATGGGAGAAGTGCTTAGCTTTGGGTTCAATCTTGTGATGTCCTTTCCCAGTGACAGCAGGGGTAGCAAGGCACGTATTGTATTGTTGTCATCGAGGATAAAAAGATGGGGTTTATATCATATTGCTTGAGTTTATCCCTCTACATCATGTCATCTTTCTTAATGCGTTACTCTGTTCTTATGAACTTAATACTCTAGATGCAGGCAGGAGTCGGTCGATGTGTGGAGTAAAATTAGTAGATGCAGAATCGTTTCGATCTACTTGTCACAAACGTGATGCCTATTTACATGATCATGCCTAGATATTCTCATAACTATGCACTTTTCTATCAATTGCTCGACAGTAATTTTTTCACCCACCGTAATACTTATGCTATCTTGAGAGAAGCCACTAGTGAAACTTATGGCCCCCGGATCTATCTTTTATCATATAAGTTTCCAATCTACTTTTATTTGCATCTTTACTTTTCAATCTATATCATAAAAATACCAAAAATATTTATCTTATCTTATTATCTCTATCAGATCTCACTTTTGCAAGTTACCATGAAGGGATTGACAACCCCTTTATCGCGTTGGTTGCGAGGTTCTTGTTTGTTTGTGTAGGTACGAGGGACTTGTGTGGAGCCTCCTACTGGATTGATACCTTGGTTCTCAAAAAATGAGGGAAATACTTATGCTACTTTGCTGCATCACCCTTTCCTCTTCAAGGGAAAACCAACGCAGTGCTCAAGAGGTAGCTAGAAGGATTTCTGGCGCCGTTTCTGTGGAGGTCTTCGTTCAAGTCAAGACATACCAAGTACCCATCACAAACTTATCTCCCTCGCATTACATTATTTGCCATTTGTCTCTCGTTTTTTTCTCCCCCACTTCACCCTTGCCGTTTTATTCGCCCTCTCTTTTCCGTTCGCCTCTCTTTTTCGCTTGCCTTTTCGTGTGCTTGTGTGTTGGATTGTTTGTCACAATGGCTCAAGATAATACTAAATTGTGTGACTTTTCCAATACCAATAATAATGATTTCCTTAGCACTCCGATTGCTCCTCTTAATGATGTTGAATCTTGTGAAATCAATGCTGCTTTGTTGAATCTTGCTATGAAAGATCAATTTTCGGGCCTTCCTAGTGAAGATGTCGCTACTCATCTAAACAATTTTGTTGATTTGTGTGATATGAAAAAGAAGAAAGACACGAATAATGATATTGTTAAATTGAAGTTATTTCCGTTTTCACTTAGAGATCGTGCTAAAACTTGGTTTTCGTCTTTGCCTAAAAATTGTATCGATTCATGGAATAAGTGCAAAGATGCTTTTATCTCTAAGTATTTTCCTCCCGCTAAGATCATTTCTATTAGAAACGATATTATGAATTTTAAGCAACTAGATCATGAGCATGTTTCCCAATCTTGGGAGAGAATGAAATTAATGGTTCACAATTGCCCTACACATGGTTTGAATTTATGGATGATCATACAAAATTTCTATGCCGGATTGAATTTTGCTTCTAGAAATCTTTTAGATTCGGCCGCGGGAGGCACTTTTATGGAAATCACTTTAGGAGAAGCTACTAAACTCCTATATAATATTATGGTTAATTATTCTCAATGGCACACTGAAAGATCTACTAGAAAAAAGGTTCATGCTATAGAAGAGATTAATGTTTTGAGTGGAAAGATGGATGAACTTATGAAATTGTTTGCTAATAAGAGTGCTCCTATTGATCCTAATGATATGCCTTTGTCTACTTTGATTGAGAATAATAATGAATCTATGGATGTGAATTTTGTTGGTAGGAATAATTTTGGTAACAACGCGTATAGAGGAAACTTTAATTCTAGGCCGTTCCCTAATAATTCTTCTAATAATTATGGTAATTCCTACAACAACTCTTATGGAAATTTTAATAAGATGCCCTCTGATTTTTAGAATAGTGTTAAAGAATTTATGATCTCTCAAAAGAATTTCAATGCTTTGCTTGAAGAAAAATTGCTTAACGTTGATGAATTGGCTAGGAACATGGATAGAATTTCTCTTGATGTTTATTCTTTGAAACTTAGATATATTCCACCTAAGCATGATATCAATGAGTCTCTCAAATCCATGAGAATTTCGATTGATGAGTGCAAAGAAAGAACCGCTAGGATCGTGCTAAAAAGATTGCTTTGTAAAAGCGTGTTCTTCTAGTTTCCATGATAATAATGATGAAGATCTAAAAGTGATTGATGTGTCTCCTATTAAATCTTTGTTTTGCAATATGAATCTTGATAATGATGGGATTGGAGATGAGTCAACTTTAGTTAAAAGGCGTCCCAATGATTCAGAGTTTTTAGATCTTGATGCTAAATTTGGTAAAAGTGGGATTGGAGAGGTCAAAACTTTACTTAACAATGAAACCACTATTTTGATTTCAAGGAATTTAATTATGATAATTGTTCTTTAATAGATTGTATTTCCTTGTTGCAATCCGTGTTGAATTCTCCTCATGCTTATAGTCAAAATAAAGCTTTTACCAAACATATCGTTGATGCAATCTTATGAGGAAAAACTTGAGTTGGAAGTTATATCCCTAGAAAACTTTATGATGAGTGGGAACCTACTATTAAAATTAAAATTAAAGATCATGAATGCTATGCTTTGTGTGATTTGGGTGCTAGTGTTTCCATGATTCCAAAAACTTTATGTGATGTGCTAGGTTTCCGTGATTTTATGATTGCTCTTTGAACTTGCACCTTGCGGATTCCACTATTAAGAAATCTACGGGAAGGATTAATGATGTTCTTATTGTTGCAAATAGGAATTATGTGCCCATAGATTTTATCGTTCTTGATATAGATTGCAATCTTTCATGTCTTATTATTCTTGGTAGACCTTTCCTTAGAACGATTGGTGCAATTATTGATATGAAGGAAGGAAATATTAGATTGCAATTTCCATTAAAGAAAGGCATGGAACACTTTACTAGAAAGAAAATCAAATTACCTTATGAATCCATTATGCGATCCACTTATGAGTTGAATACCAAAGATGGCAATACTTAGATCTACTCTCGCTTTTATGCCTAGCTAGGGGCGTTAAACGATAGCGCTTGTTGGGAGGCAACCCAAGATTTTTTGTTCCATACTTTTTGCTTCTGTTTGGTAATAAATAAATCATCTAGCCTCTGTTTATATGTGGTTTTATGTTTTAATTATTATTTGTGCCAAGTAGAACCTATAGGATCATCTTGGGTGATAATTAATTTGATCTTGCTGAAAAACAGAAACTTTTGCGCACACGAGAATAATTTTAATAAAGCACAGAAATGTGATTTTGGGTTGATTCTTTTTGCAGTAGATCAATAACAAATTTCCTAGGACTTCCTATTTTGGTAGGATTTTTAGAGTTTCATAAGTATTCGAAAGTTACAAATTGCTACAGACTGTTCTGTTTTTGACAGATTCTGTTTTTCGTGTGTTGTTTGCTTATTTTGATGCATCTATGGCTAGTATCGGGGGGTATGAACCATATAGAAGTTGGAATACAGTAGGTTTAACACCAATATAAATAAGGAATGATTTCATTGCAGTACCTTATGCGGTGGTTTTTCTTTCTTGCACTAACGGAGCTCATGAGATTTCCTGTTGAGTTTTGTGTTGTGAAGTTTTCAAGTTTTGGGTAAAGATTTGATGGACTATGGAATAAGGAGTGACAATAGCCTAAGATTGGGGATGCCCATGTCACCCCAAGATAATACAAGGACAACCAAAAGCCTAAGCTTGGGGATGCCCCGGAAGGCATCCCCTCTTTCATCTTCGTTTATCGGTAACTTTACTTGGAGCTATATTTTTGTTCGCCACATGACATGTGTTTTCCTTGGGGTGTCTTGTATGATATGAGTCTTTGCTTTTTAGTTTACCACAATCATCCTTGCTGTACATACCTTTTGGTAGAGACACACATGATTTGAAATTTAGTAGAATACTCTATGTGCTTCACTTATATCTTTTGAGGTAGATAGTTTTGCTCTAGTGCTTCACTTATACTTTTTAGAGCACGGCGGTGGTTTTATTTTGTAGACATTATTGATCTCTCATGCTTCACTTATATTATTTTGAGATAATGTTACTATCCTTTTCCACACTTGTGCTTCAAAGTAGCACCATGTTCTTCATATAGAGAGTCTCTTATGTTGTCACTTTCATATACTAGTGGGAATTTTTCATTGTAGAACTTGGCTTGTATATTCCAACGATGGGCTTCCTCAAAATGCCCTAGGTCTTCGTGAGCAAGCAAGTTGGATGCACACCCACTTAGTTTATTTTGTTGAGCTTTCATACATGTATATCTCTAGTGCATCCGTTGCATGGCAATCCCTACTCCTCATGTTGACATCAATTGATGGGCATCTCCATAGCCCGTTGATTAGCCTCGTCAATGTGAGACTTTCTCCTTTTTTGTTTTCTCCACACAACCTCCACCATCATATTCTATTCCACTCATAGTGCTATATCCATGGCTTACGCTCATGTATTGCGTGAGAGTTGAAAACGCTGAAGCGTGTTAAAAAGTGTGAACCAATTGCCTGGCTGAAACCGGGGTTGTGCATGATGGGAGTATTTTGTGTGATGAAAATGAAACATGGCCTAACTACATGATTTTGTAGGGATGAACTTTCTTTAGCCATGTTATTTTGAGAAGACATGATTGCTTTGTTAGTATGCTTGAAGTATTACTATTCTTATGTCAATATGAACTTTTATTTTGAATCATTTGGATCTGAACATTCATGCCACAATAAAGAAAATTGCATTGAGAAATATGCTAGGTAGCATTCCACATCAAAAATTCTGTTTTTATCATTTACCTACTCGAGGACGAGCATGAATTAATCTTGGGGATGCTTGATACGTCTCCAACATATCTATAATTTTTATTGTTCCTTGCTATTATATTACCCGTTTTGGATGTTTATGGGCTTTACTTTACACTTTTATATCATTTTTGGGACTAACCTACTAACCGGAGGCCCAACCCGAATTGCTGTTTTTTTGCCTATTTCAGTGTTCCGAAGAAAAGGAATATCAAACGGATTCCAAACGGAATGAAACCTTCGGGAGCCATATTTTTGGAACAAACGCAATCCAGGAGACTTGGAGTGGACTTCAAGAAGCAGCCAAGGTGGCCACAAGGCAGGAGGGCGCGCCCCACCCCCCACCCTCGTGGGGCCCTCGTGGCTCCTCTCACCTACCTCCTTCGCCTATATATACCTCCATACCCTGAAAACATCCAGGAGCACCATGAAAAACTATTTCCACCGCCGCAACCTTCTTTATCCACGAGATCCCATCTTGGAGCCTTCGACGGTGCTCCGCTGGAGGGGGAATCAACCACGGAGGGCTTCTACATGAACACCATAGCCTCTCCGATGAGTTGTGAGTAGTTTACCACAGACCTTTGGGTCCATAGTTATTAGCTAGATGGCTTCTTCTCTCTCTTTGAATCTCAATACAAAGTTCTCCTTGATCTTCTTGGAGATCTATTTTATGTAACTCTTTTTGCAGTGTGTTTGCGGAGATCCGATGAATTGTGGGTTTATGATCAAGTTTATCTATGAGAAATATTTGAATCTCCTCTGAATTCTTTTATGTATGATTGGTTATCTTTGCAAGTCTCTTCAAATTATCAGTTTGGTTTGGCCTACTAGATTGATCTTTCTTGCAATGGGAGAAGTGCTTAGCTTTGGGTTCAATCTTGCGGTGTCCTTTCCCAGTGACAGCAGGGGCAGCAAGGCACATATTGTATTGTTGCCATCGAGGATAAAAAGATGGGGTTTATATCATCTTGCTTGAGTTTATCCCTCTACATCATGTCATCTTTCTTAATGCGTTACTCTGTTCTTATGAACTTAATACTCTAGATGTAGGCTGGAGTCGGTCGATGTGTGAAGTAATAGTAGTAGATGCAGAATTGTTTTGATCTACTTGTCACAGACGTGATGCCTATATACATGATCATGCCTAGATATTCTCATAACTATGCACTTTTCTATCAATTCCTCGATAGTAATTTGTTCACCCACTGTAATACTTATGCTATCTTGAGAGAAGCCACTAGTGAAACCTATGGCCCCCGGGTCTATCTTTTATCATATAAGTTTCTAATCTACTTTTATTTGCATCTTTACTTTTCAATCTATATCATAAAAATACCAAAAATATTTATCTTATCTTATTATCTCTATCAGATCTCACTTTCAGAAGTTACCATGAAGGGATTGACAACCCCTTTATCGCGTTGGTTGCGAGGTTCTTGTTTGTTTGTGTAGGTACGAGGGTCTTCTATGGAGCCTCCTACTGGATTGATACCTTGGTTCTAAAAAACTGAGGGAAATACTTACGCTACTTTGCTGCATCACCCTTTCCTCTTCAAGGGAAAACCAATGCAGTGCTCAAGTGGTAGCAACTGGCGACCATCCGGTTGGGTGCAACGGCTTCATTGCAGCATGGGGCGGTAACGCGATCTCCCGCGCCGGGAAGAAGGTGGAGGATGCCATGAAGAGGTGGGTTCTGATGGATGCCAAGTGCTCCCATGCCTTGTTGGAGCTGTCGACCGAGCTCCCCGCCTCCGGGAAGGGGTGGTACTCTGAGAAGATCACTGACCCTTCTTTGAAGCCGTTGGTGAAGAAGATGGAGGAGGACCTGAGGAGCGAGAAGCTGACGGGGGCCATGTTCATCATGGAGTTCTTGACGCAGCGCATAGCGTCGCTCCAAGATCGCTCCTGCCCCTTGTGGAAGCTTGGGTGCGTCGACGACAAGATCCGCCTGTGCCAGGACGCCCTTCCCGAGGAGGAGCTGGGCAAGGTGTTGCTTTACTTGACGGGGAAGGATCCGACCAAACCTCCAAAGGATTGGCTCCAGTTGTACTGTTGGGTCGACGGGGAGGAGGTCGCCGTTGCCATGCCGGTCTTTGACGAGTTTGGCATCGTGCGTGCGGGGCCTCCCCCGCCGCCTACCGCCTTGGTGCACCTGTCCTCCAGCGACCACTCCTCCGAGGCCACCGAGGACGAGGTTGTAGAGGAATCTTCTACCCCGCGGCAGAGGGACCTCCTCCACGACTTCCCTGACGGTGATGATGAGCTTCCGGTGGTAGAGGTGCCTCGCCCTTCTGGAGTCACCACGAGATCCGGGGTGTCCTCTTTGAAGCAGCCCAAGCGGACGGCCTCGAAGAAGGGCAGGACCGTGCTGATTCCTCCGGGCAGCGTTCCGCCTTCGCCGGCGGCGTCCCGAGTGGCGCCAACCGCGAGTTCTCCTGCTCCCAAGGGCTCACCACCAGCTGCCCTGCCTCAGCACCCACTGCTCAGCCTGAAGAGGAGCTATGTCTTCGTCGGCCAGTAAGTCTTTTCCTTAGCCTTACTTGTTGATTCCTGAAGCGATGCTTAGCATCTTCGTCCGTCATTAGGCAGCATTCGTCAAAGAAGCAGAAGGAGGGCACGAAGGTTGTCGTGGTTGAAGGCGCCGGGGTGGCTGCTACGGCCCACGTGAAGGAGAATGTCGCGGCCCCTGCAGCTCTGGAGGTGGTGTCGTCTTCCCAGGGCGCGGAAGCCCGCCCTCAGGAGGTGTCGGCGTCCTTGGCGAGGCTGACCCCACCGGCGCCCATCCTTGCTGCGGCTACTAAGGTCGACCAGCCTCCGGAGCCCCCGGTCCGTCCTGAGGCTGAGGTTTCTTCTGTCTTGGTGTTGAGGGTGTCTTCTCCCTTGCCCAGCATGCAGCCGAGCCGCGACACTCTTGCCACCTCCGGGGCCCTAGAGGAGGCAAGGGCGGTGCTGGACCTCCTCCAGGGTGAACTTCGGGGCCCGGCGCCGCTCGGCGCAGGGACGCCTGGGGCTGATTTCTGGTTGGCTCTAGGACAACGCGTCTGTCCCTGCGGCCTGGGGCTCTGCAAAGGAAGCCTAGAAGGTGCTCGGGGTGGTCGCCACCAAGCACGACCTGGCACGGAAGGAGGCCACAGAAGCTGAGGATCGGCGCTGCATGGTGGAGGCTGAACTGAAGGCTCTTCAGGATCAGCAGGCCGCCCAGGCCAGCTAGCTCCAGGAGCGTGAGGAGAAGCTGAAGGCCTAGGAGGCTGCCATCGCTGATCGAGATGCCGAGGTGAAGAAGGTGGCCTTGGAGCAGGCTGCGGAGCGCGACCGCCTGACGAGCTGAAGGAGGAGGTGGAGACGGCCCAGACGGCCCTCGCCGGGGCCAAGGAGGCCGCCGCCATGAAGCGCAGCACCCTCACCTCTCTCGAGGCGAGGTTCCACAAGGCTCAGCGGTTGCTCTTTGGGGACGATCCTTTGAAGAAGGTGACGGCGATGACCCCAAGGGAGAGCCCTGCTGCCTTGCTCCCTGAAGTCTTGGCGGTGCTGGAAGATGTTGTCGACGGGTTTGCCTCTTTGGTGGAAAGCGAGGCGCGCTCGCTTTCTTCCTCGGCCCTTACGTGCGTCTTCAGCCATCTCTATCTCCAGGACGCTGGCTTCGACCTCACCTCTTTCCTCACTCCGGTGGACTCCGACTCCCAGGACGCTGCTGCTGCCGCCGTGAAGAGCTTTGTGCATGCCATGTTGAGTAAGTTCCTGGTCATCGGTCCTCCAAACAAGGTCGATGGAATGGGCGACGCGCCTGGTGACGAGGCTCCGCTGGCGGGCAACGGTGGCACCCAGGTTTGAAGAGGTGGCTTGGTGACTCTGCTTTTCCTTGTTTGTCCTGTATCATGTAGCATGCCTCGGGGAGGCATTTAAAACTGTTTGCTCGGAACAATATGTAATAATTAGATTATGGTCCCTTGACTTTTCCGTTTGCTTTGTTGTTCTGCATTGGCAGAGCCCGGCCCTGCGCATACCTCAGCCACCGTTGGGTCGTCCGGATCGCCAGGACGAGCCCAAGGGGTGAGGGGCTATGTGACCAGTTAGGCTCCTGAGACACGATGCTCAAGAGTCCTCCTTGACGTGCGAACAGCTTAGGAAAAGGTGCGGAGGTAAGCCTTGATGTTCTGCATTGGCAGGGCCCGGCCCCGCGCATACCTCTGCCGTCGTTGGGTCATCCGGATCGCCAGGACGAGCCCAAGGGCTGAGGGGATACGTGACCAGTTAGGCTCCTGAGACGCGATGCCCAGGAGTCCCCCTTGACATTCGAACGACTTGAAAAGGAAGGGTGAGAGTCAGGCCTTGGCATTCTGCGTCGGCAGGGCCCGGCCCCGCGCATGCCTCAGCCGTCGTTGGGTCGTCCGGATTGCCAAGACGAGCCCAAGGGGTGAGGGGCTATGTGACTAGTTAGGCTCCTGAGACACGATGCTCAGGAGTCCCCCTTGACGTACGAATTGACCATCATACCTTCTCCTCGCCGAGCTCTCGCTTCGGAGGGGTGCACGAAGACCAGGCCCGTGAGGCATGGCGAGGTGGCGTACGCCAGGCGTGACATGAGCGTAGCCCCTGTGCCCAGCCCCCTCATGCTATCCTCCTGAGGGAGAGCAGCACGGTGAGGCTGGTCACTGAGCCCGGAGGCTCCCTGAGGTTGATGCGGCCGCAAGGCCACCCCCAGTTGTTTATCACCAGCGCAGAGCATAGAGCTTCCGCTCTTGCACGGGCATAGCTGCTCCTCAGCAGTGTTGATGGCCAGCGCGGAGCATGGTGCTTCCACTAGTGCGTGAGGGGGGGCTCCCTCTAAGGAGAGCCCCCGGGGCGTGTACAGCTGCGCCCTGACACGTGGCTTGCACGACGGGGGTGGAGGAGGTGTGTATGGGCACTCGTGAGCTAGCGCGGGACTCACGAGGCCCTACCTCAAGGCGGGTTGCGCCTGGTCTTGATTGAGGGTGCTTGTATTAGTCCTGCGAGATGGTTAGGTAGCCTGTGCCGAATGAGTCTCCTGAGGTTATTGCATGAGAAGGCCAGACACCAACGATCTCAAGAGGTGACGTGAATGGGACCGGCCCGCCAGACAGAGGTCAACCGTTGGGTTTATCGACGCTGCAGGGACGGACCCGAGCACAGACGCCATCCCAGTCTTCTCATGCAAAGATCCTGAAGAAAAACAACCGGCACGCGGTTCCTGTGGCCACGGGGGCACCAGGTCGCGCGCCCTTACTCATCCACCCGTGATTAGCTCATGCGAGAACAAGGCACCAAGGGCCATGGGAGGTGACGTACACAGGGACTGGCCCATGAGCCAGAGCTCAGCCTCTTAGATTTAGCGACGCTGCAAGGACGGACCCGAGCACAAACGTCGTGCCAATCCTTAATCATGAGGCGGTCGCGGGAGGGCTTGCAAGGGCGCGAGATGTTCTTAGCGACGAAGCACCGGTCAGGCAGTTAATAATTTAAAGGTAACTTGCAAAAGATTGAACTAGCTCTGATAGATGCGGAAGGGATACATGCCGTAGGGACGGACCCACATGGCCTGGGGATGATGCAGCCCGAGGGGCGCCCCCAGACTGAACGAACTAGAGAGATGTCACCTGGTACCATCGCTGAAGAGGTGTTGAAGTAGCCAAAAAACATGCGCCGCCGGAGTCGTTCCTCACGAGCCGCTCTGGTGCCGAGCCTCGGGAGGCTCAGAGGGCCCGGGAGGCTCCTGAAGGTGCTCCTCCATCTCCACCAGGATCGCCCGATGCCTGGCCTCGCGAGCCGCTAGGGCGTCCCTCATGCGGTGCTGGAACACCACAGCCGTGCTCGGCAGGCTGAAAGGCATGCGAACATAGCTGTAAGGTGGACCCTCGCATCGGCCGACACGAGACGACGACATGAGCTGCCGAGACGCATCCCTGTTGAGCCTGGGGATGTCGATGCAGACGTGGTACTCCTTACCCTCGCTAGGGCAGTGAGCTGCGCCTCGCGGCAGGCGATGATCGCCTTGCAGAACCCTTGCCTCATGAATCTCCTCGATTGCCTTGCCGATTAACTCCTGAATGTCTGGTGCTTCACGCCTGATGCCTTCTCCTGGGAAGCGTGCTCTAAAAAGCGCCTCCACATGGTGCACGAGCGCCTCCCTCGTGACTCTGGCTAGGTCTGAGGCCCTCCCGAGGAGAGCCCCCAAGCCTAGCCTGAGAGGGGCGTCGGGCATGCCTTCCTATGCAATGGGAGAAGGTGCCACGTCCGGACACGCGAGGCTCAGCGTGGTGCCCTCGAGTGATGCTCTCTCATGAGATCCTTGTCCCAGCTGTAGCTTCTTTGTCTTGGGGGCGACCTCGGGAGGGAGGGCGCCGCCCTCGTCTTCAGGGTTCTCGAGTGCTGCAGCCTGGAAGGCGTGCTCGAGGGAGCACACAGCATCCTTCTCTTGGCATGCGGCCGTGATGACACCGCCGCTTCCTGGCATCTTGAGAACGTTGTAGCTGTGGTGCGTAGCTGCCATGAACTTGGCCAGTGCTGAGTACCCTAGGATGGCGTTGTAGGGCAGGCGGATGTCGGCGACGTCGAAGTCGATGAGATCGGTGTGGTAGTTGTTGCACTCGCCGAAGGTGACAGGGAGGTGAACCTGCCCTATCGAGTGTGTAGAACCGTCGGTCACTCCTGAAAATGGCTTGGTTGGGTGAAGCTAGTAGTATGGCACTTGGAGCCTGACGAACGTCTGAACAGACAGAACATTGAGACCTGCTCCGCCATGAATGAGAGTCTTTGTAACGACCACGTTACTGATGACGGGGAGCAGAGCATAGGGAGCGTGCCAGCAGTGGCCGCGTACTTGAGCTGGTCTGAGGAGTTGAAGGTGATGGCGCACTTGGACCACCTAAGAGGGCGAGTTGCCTCGGGCTTGGGGAACGCCGCGTTCACCTCGCGCCTGAACTGCTTGAAGATGCGGTGGGAAGCCAGGGCTTGTGAGCCTCCCAAGATGCAGGCAATGGCTCGAGGCTCCTGGAAGCCCCTAGCCCCCTCGTCCTGGTGGTGATCCTCGTTCCTTCTTGGCGGTGGAGGCAGAGGAGGCAGAGCTATGTTGCCCTGAGGGCATTCCTCATGAGGCTGCTCCCTCCAGGCGCCCTCGCGAGGCTGGCCCTGCCAGCGGTCCTCACGAGGCTGGTCGCACCAGTCCTAACGATGGCCGTGTCCGTCCCAGCGTCCTCCTCCTCGGCCACCTTCATGACCGTAGCCTCGATCGTTGCGCTTGGGGCGTCGACCGAGGCGTCCGTCGTGGAGGGCTCTGAGCTCCTGGCAGTCGTTGGTGTTGTGGCTGTGAACGTTGTGGAAGACGCAGAATGGCCGATTGCTCTTGGATGACTCGAGGTGGTCGCAACCGCGCTTCATCTCTGGTTCAGCCGCAAACACGGCCGGCCCCTTGCGCTTCATGTCTTTGGTCTTGGCCTTCTTGTCTTCTGGATCAGCATCGGGGAGCTCGAGGAGGGAGAGGCGCCCCTCCTCAGCCCTCGTGCACTTGTTCGCATGTTGAACATCTCTAGGGCTGTGCAAAGATCCTCATGGACGGAGAGCTCCTCCTTCATCTTGACATCGTGGATGCTGTCAGTGAACGCCAAAATGATGGCCTCGTCCGACACCTTGGTGATCTTGAGGCGAACGTTGTTGAAGTGTTGGATATAGTTCTGCAGGGTCTCCCCAGGTTGCTGCTTGATGCGACGCGGGTCACCCACGGCCGGCGGACAATCATGAGTGCCCTGGAAGTTGGCGATGAAGCGGTCGCGCATCTCCTCCCAGGAAGAAACCGACCCCTCGGGTAGGTTCAGGAGCCAAGAACGCGCGCCATCCTTGAGGGCCATCGGGAACCAGTTTGCCATGATCTTCTCGTCGCCGCTGGCCGCCTCAATGCTCAGCTCGTAGAGCTGCAGGAACTCGGCAGGGTCGTCGTAGCGTGGAGGCAGGTCAGGCTTGAACTTGCTCGGCCAGATGACGTTGCAGAGCTCCGGGGTGAATGCGCGACATCCTGTCGTGGCCACTGGAGGTTGTTGAGGGGGTGGAAACTGGTCCTGGTGCACGCGCACCGCCACCTCCTACGGCGGTACGCGGGCCTAGTGCTGGGGTGCTGGAAGCACTCGCGGTTCTCCTTGTGGTCGCTGCACCACCTGGCAGCTCACGTCCTCCTGAGCTGGCGCAGGGCGCGATGGGTCGCGCCATGGCGCCACACGCCTTGGCTCGATGATGGCGCCCTGGGGCGGAGGTGGTGGAGGAGCCCCGTGCGCGACGCTGACGAGCTCAGCGATCCGCTCGAGCCACTCCTCGTAGAGGTCACTGACCGGGCTGTAGCGAAGGAGCTCTCGCGCCATGAGCAGAGCGGCCTGCGCGTCCGCCTAGCCACGACACGCGTGGGAGGATGAAGCTGCTGGGTGAGTGTTGGAGTGGCGGTGCACCCGTCACGGCACACCGACGGGTGCAGTGATGAAGCTTGCTGCTCGTGGCCGGCAGGGCCCATGGCGGCATTGGCCACCAGAGATGGAGCGTGACGGGCACAACCATCGCCCGCCGGAGTTGTCTGAGCGACGCGGGCGGCGACTGCGGCCCGATGCTCGATGCGAGCTCGGCGTGCGTCAGCCATGGAGGTGTCGGAGTGGCCGTGGATCGATCGACGGAAGAGAAGATCCGACGCACCCCTACCTGGTGTGCCAAATGTCGGATTAAGGGATACGCAAACCCTTGAGAGGTTCGAACTCTGGGGTGCGTGTGGATATCTCAACCAACCCAGCCTGCCTACTCGCGATTCTCCTAAGTCTAGCGCGTCGAGCTCAAAGGGACAAAGGGACACAACAGCTTATCCTGGTTCGGGACACCTTGTGGTGTAATATCCTACTCCAGTGTTTTGGTGGATTGCCTCAGAGGGCTGAGGATGAACTAGTACAATGGATGAACTGGCCTCAAGAGGTGAGGTGTTCTTGAGCTCGCGGGAGCTGGTGTGGTGTGAGCTAGTTCGGCTTGTCTTGCCTCTACGGTGGTGGCTAGTACTATTTATAGTGGTCGTGGTCCTCTTCTCAAATGTTGGCGGGAAGGGATCCCACAATGGCCGGATTTGAAAGGGGACAAGTAGTACAGTTTATCCTGAAAAAAGTAGTCTTCGCCTGCGAAAAGCCTCTGGTTGTGACGCGGTGCTGGGCTCATCGATGACCTCTGTCCTGTCGTCCTGGCGGTCTTGGTCTCATTGCACCAGAATGGAAACCTTTGGCTGATTCCTTGGGACTCCACGCCTGTGGCTTACCTCCTTTACACCGAAGAGGAAACCCGCGCTCTGCGCCCGCCTGGCCTTGGTTGTCATGGCTTACATCAGCTGAGCCTCGTGAGGTAAACCTTGCATAGAACTCTCCGCTCCTCTGGAGCCAGCCTGAGGAGGCCGATCCCCTCGGGGATCTTGGCGTCGTCCGCCTCGCACGGCTTGGCCCCTCGCGAGGGTCTTGTGCTGTTGATGCTGAAGCTGGGCCGTACCAGGTCGTCGATGGAGCCACGTGGTGGGCCGCAGGCAGGCAGGGTTGGATACCCCCATATCCAGGACGCCGACAGTAGTGGAGCAGCTCCAAGAAGAAGCTGAGGAGAGGAAAGGGCAGGCTACCACAGATGCCTTTCAAAGAGTGCCAAGAGGTCAGAGATCTGCTGCAGCGCCCATGGCTGACACTAAAGCAACTTCATCAGCACCTGGAGCCACAGAATCAGTGCCACCTCCAGTTGCAACTCCACCAACTCCATCAACTTCAACAGATGCATTCGTCCTTGGAGTCATCTCAACACCACCTCCCAAAGATCAAGCCTAGAGAGACGCATAGCACTATGCATTTCCAAAAAAATTGGTAACGTGTTGCCAAAGGGGGAGAAATGTATAGATCATAGGCTTCGAGAGAGAGTGTTTTGCCTCTTTTGTCTCTTTTGCTATTTGGTTGATACTTTTGTGTACTTGCTTAATTCTCTATGTCTATGTGTGTGAGATACTTGTATGATCAGGTGTTTGGTCATATCATACCTTAATGCTTGCTTGAATGATGTTATCTTTTATCTCTCATGTATGATCATTCACTTTGCCTTGGTGATGAGTGCATATTTTTACTCTATCATTTTGAGCGCTCCACCAAGATGTATGTGACATGGAAGAGTAACCATGATCCTAATTGATTGTGCATTTGCATTCAAAAGCAAATTTTCAATAATGCACAAATTTAGGGGGAGCTCTTGCATATCACATACTTCTCAAAGCGACGATGTATTACATTCTTATTATCATTTAACAAATCTTTGATATATATGTTGTCATCAGTTACCAAACAGGGGGAGATTGAAAGTGCAATTATTCCTGGGTGGTTTTGGTAATTCCTAACAACATATAGCTCATTGAACTAATGCTCTTTCAAGATGATCATTTCAGAAAGTTCAATGATTGACATGGCATGGACAAGGAATGTGGACCCCTCAAAATGCTAAGGACACATATTGTCTCAAGCTCAAGACTCTACATTTTCATTTTAGTGATCCAAGATCACATTGAGTCCATTGGAAAAGCCAATACTATTAAAAGGGGATGAGGTGTTGCTTAATAGCTTGCTTGCTCAAAATGCTTAGTGATATGCTCCAAAAGCCCTCAACAACTTTCTCATATCCACTTATGTCCCAAACCAAAAGTCAAACTCGGCCCAACCGATTTGATCTATCTGGCGCCATCGAGTTCACTTGACATAGCCACTGCCAGAAACCCTAGTCAATTCGGTCTCACCGATAGGGATCTCGGTCTCACCGAGATGGGATTGCAAACTCTCTGTTTCCCTTCGTAACGTTTCGGTCCAACCGAGACGAGCGATCGGTCCCACGTACACCGAGTTTGCAATGCAAACTCTCTCTTTCCTTTTCTTAACGTTTCGGTCTCACCGAAATGAGCGAATCGGTCCCACCGAGTTTTCCTGACCAACTCTGTGTTTTCCTATTACAGAAATCTGTCCCACCGAGTTTATGTGATCGGTCTAACCGAGATTACGTTATGCCCTAACCTTAATGAAATCGTTCCCACCGAGTTGACATGTCGGTCCCACCGAAAATCCTAACGTTCACATTTTGAACTAAATCGGTCCGACCGAGTTTCATGATTCGGTCCCACCGAGTTTGGTAAACTATGTGTAACTGTTAGATTTTCTGTGGAGGCTATATATACCCCTCCACCCACTCTTCATTCGTGGAGAGAGCTATCAGAACATGCCTACACTTCCATCATACATTTTCTGAGAGAATCACCTACTCATGTGTTGAGACCAAGATATTACAATCCAACTACAAGAATCTTGATCTCTAGCCTTCCCCAAGTTGATTTCCACTCAAATCATCTTTCCAGCAAATCCAAATCCGTGAGAGAGAGTTGAGTGTTGGTGAGACTATCATTTGAAGCACAAGAGCAATGAGTTCATCATCAACACACCATCTATTACCATTTGGAGAGTGGTGTCTCCTAGATTGGTTAAGTGTCACTTGGGAGCCTCCGACAAGATTGTGGAGTTGAACCAAGGAGTTTGTACGGGCAAGGAGGTCGCCTACTTCGTGAAGATCTACCCTAGCGAGGCAAGTCCTTCATGGGCGATGGCCATGGTGGGATAGACAAGGTTGCTTCTTCATGGACCCTTCGTGGGTGGAGCCCTCCGTGGACTCTCGCAGCTGTTACCCTTCGTGGCTGAATTCTCCATCAACGTGGATGTACGATAGCACCACCTATCGGAACCACACCAAAAATCTCCGTGTCTACATTGCGTTTGCTCCCTTAAACTCCCCCCTTTACCTTCATGTGCAATGTTTTTACATTCCACTGCTATACTCTTAGACTTGCATGTGTAGGTTGATTGCTTGACTTGTGCTAAGTTGCTAAAATCTGCCAAGACTTAAAATTGGGAAAAGGCTAGATTTTTACTTGGTCAAGTAGTCTAATCACCCCCCTCTAGACATACTTTCGATCCTACAATAGATTACCCCAATGTCACCTCGGGAATCCACGAGTTGAGTGCCAAAACATATATCAAGTAGATCAATATGATACCCCATTGTCACCACGAGTATTCATATGCAAAACATATATCAAGTGTTCTCAAATCCATAAAAGTATTCAATCTGATAAAACAAAATCTCAAAGGGAAAACTCAATTCATCACAACAAGATAAAGAGGGGAAAACACCATATGATCCAACTATATTAACAAAGCCCGCGATACATCAAGATCGTGACATCTCAAGAACACGAGAGAGAGAGAGAGAGAGAGAGAGAGAGAGAGAGAGAGATTAAACACATAGCTACTGGTACAAACCCTCAGCCCCAAGGGTGGACTACTCGCTCCTCATCATGGTGGCCGTCGGGATGTTGAATATGGCCACCGGAGATGATCTCCCCCTCCGGTAGGGTGCCAGAACAGGGTCTAGATTGGTTTTCGTGGATACAGAGGCTTGTGGTGGAGGAACTTCCGATCCAGGTTAACCCCGAGGGTTTTTGGAATATTTGACAATTTATAGGTCGAACAGGGGGTGCGGGAGGCCACCGAGGTGGGCACAACCCACCTAGGCGCGCCTGGGCCCCCAGGCGCGCCCTGGTGGGTTGTGCCCCCTCGCCCCCCAGGTGCTTCTCTGGCCCACTGGATGTCTTCTGGTCCAAAAAAATCTCCAAAAAGTTTTACTGCATTTGGACTCCGTTTGATATTGATTTCCTACGATGTAAAAAACAAGAAAAAACAACAACTGGCACTGGGCGCTGGGCCAATAGTTTAGTCCCAAAAAATGATATAAAGTTGCTATAAAATATTCGTAAACCATCCAAGAATGATAATATAACAGCATGAATACTTCATAAATTATAGATAGGTTGGAGACGTATCAGTATCCCTAAGCTTAATTCCTACTCGTCCTCGAGTAGGTAAATGATAAAAGAAATAATTTATGAAGTGTGAATGCTAGCAAAGTGCATAAGTTTGATCAATGATAATTTCAATCACTTTTCCTAGCATCATAATAGCAATTCTTTCTCATAAAACTCATCATCACAAAGTAGCAACCGATTCACATGTTAAGGTTCAAACAATAAATTCTCTTGAAACTCAACAACCTATATTCTTAGTCACCAAACAATTGCAATTCAACTTATTCAATAGAGTCTAAGTAAGAGCTCCACATACTCAACCATCATATAGTCTTCTATGATTGCTCGAATTCACGGGCGACCGAATCCACGGGCGTTGACTCGAATTCGTTCCGCCGCTTTTTTGAAGATGCGCCATCGCTCCCGCCATCTCCCTCCCCTACGCTGCGCGGCACAGTACGGCCTTCCCCTCCCCTGCATCGCTCGAGCCTGGCTCGCTAGAAATGGTCGATTCGGCCGTTCCTAGCGGGCCAGGCTGAGGGGTGCTTTGAGGTTCGTGCTATGCGGGCCAAACAGTAAACACAAGCATCCAAACAGCCCATTTTTATCATGCGCGTGCCTGCCTAGGCCTAATGCAGGCTACCAAATGCGTCCTATGCTTCGCCGTCGTGGCCACTCGCACACCTGCAGGTGCCGCCTCTTCACTCGTGAAGGGTGTAGCACAGGTGTACCCTCCACTCCGTTTGCCTTTGATGGAAGGGTGCCGCTGCTATTGCCTGTGTGTATGAAGAAAAATTACGAGTTTCATAACCGAGACTTACTAGCTATCGGATCCCACAAACCTTTAGTTACTCAAAAACATAGTTTTCTCTCTGGCCTATTTTTTTCCTAGAAAATGGCATCCTCGGCAAAAGTAGGGACATAACTCATGCCTCCCGTAGCCACTGCCTCACCCGCACACCTAGCCGTTGGCTACCCACGGACCCACCCTGCAGGTCGTGGTGCCTCCCCACAACCCTACCTCCCCCATGTCTTCGGCGAACTTTTTTCTTCATTCTTTTTCTTTCACGTCATGTTCGGCCGACGATGACACTTTTTTACGGTGCTCCTTCCCGTCATCCTCGACCACGAGCAAAGATGCACCATATGTGGAGCAACACTTACATAGAAAATGCTCACCTAAAAGTGGTCGCCGACCGCCAAGACTGATTCCAATGAATTCTTGTATTCCGGACCGCGCCATCTAGACACTAGGAGAGTGAGGGGAAGAAGTCGTTCAGAAGAAGAAACACCCATACCATGTCCCATGGAGGATGAATTTCTCCTACTTTCACGACTACTTCATCGAACGCTTACATCGCGCACGGCGATCCTCTATCAAGTACTTTTGCGGAGCATCTATCCTAGTTCATAGCTAGCTCATCTGCATCATCCAGTGGCGAGAAGTGGTCGTTGGCCATGTCAAAGGAAGAAGGAAGAATAAGGTGAAGAGAGGCTGCCATGTGGGGTGAAGTGTGTTTGGGGGATTAAGCTTGGGGGGTCTGCTAGATGGGGAAAAGAGTTTAACCGTCCTATTTTTTTTTAAAGAAGGTAAGATTTGAGATTACAGGATGAGGAATCTGCTAGAGATGTCCTAGCAGTCCAATGACATAGCAGATACCTTGATTTATTTAGAAGCTTTGCATGTATAAAAAAACTGGCATGCCTCCTTGCGACCATGTTTACCTCAAATCAGACCTCCCAACCTCACATTGGAATCTTGATTAGTTACTATAAATTATCTTTATTTTTCATCTGTATATTAAAATATGTGGTTTCTCATCCTTGTGTCAAGTAGTAATGTCTTCTTTTTCGGGGAAAAGGTGGTTTTATCGACATATCTCCAAAAAACCTCTTATTCGTGAAGAAAATTCATAGTTCAGTAATCCTTTTTGCGTGTTAGTTATCTTCGGCTTACTCTTTGCAAGTGTTAGCATAAATATTATGGACCTTAATTCTTAGTCAACTTTTTTTTGAGAATCTAATTCTTAGTCAACTAGTCTAGTTTTCGACAGTAGAATTCTAACAAAAAAGAACAGCACTGGTATTCTAATTGGCTTGGACCTTACAAGACTTGTTTGTCTTGGCGGGTGTGGGTGGGGTTGCTTGGACCAAACTACACAGGGTGGGCTTTGACATGGTAGGTCTTGGGACGGAAGAATTCTCTCCGGACACAGGACAGCGGGAGTCCTTTATCGGTAGTCTGGGCGAAACCAATCCACGCAAAAGACGTCGGGTGGGCAGACAAGAATTTGCGTTTGACTCCTGTTAGGCCTTCCACTATGTGATCGGTGCCCGGTACATTAAAATATTACAGATTGGGCATCGATGCTCTGAGAAATTTCTATGGCACCGGTCACACTATGTGCCTTTGCAGCCCATAGAAAAGTCGGACCACATGTATACATAAAAAATGGAGCAAGCCAACTTTCCCTCAATCCTTCGTACAAGTTCTCTAGTCCTCCTCTATCACATCCCCTTGATCCTTCACAGTTTAACATATTTTATTGCAATACTAGAAGTGGGCATCGGTGCAGCAACATGCTCCGGTTCCCTGGAAAAATATTATGGCATCGGCTGGGCAATGGAGGGCATCGGTGCCAAATGAACCAAAAGTGTATTTGGCACCACTTTTGGCCTACACAGTGGAGGGCCTTATTATGCAGTTTGGAAGATGGTGATCACAGCGGTTTAAGCAACAGTAGTTCAGTGTTAAAAAGCAGCACTAGTTCATCTGTTGGACGAAGCACACTGTCAATTCTGGTTTGATCCAAATTAGTAAGAGGAAACATTAGAACCGTAATTTAAGGCCTTCCAGATCCACCAAGGGCAGTTTTCTTACGAGACAAAATTTCTACCTGCTCCTGCAACGCTGTCCATGTCAAAAAAAAGCATACTGTCCCATTGTACTAAATGGCTATGCTTCAAGCCATGTGATGTGCGGTAGATGTCTGGTTAAGATTAGGCGGAACAGGACAAACCCCTCATGAAAACAGCATCCTCTGCTGGCACGGTCAACCGAAAAAGATACAGGTAAAGCTAAGCGATGGTTTAGGTAGATCTGGGCATTCCCACGACAGCGAGATCTGCACCCGTTTCCTAAACCTTGCATCAGGGCGTGTCTTAGCTAGACTAGCACCGATCCACCCACCCTATAGTGTCTTCTTAGCCAGTTGTGTGTGCAGCCACGGTCACACGGCCGGAGTAAAGCGAAAGATGTTTCTTTCCGTGTGCACGATGCATGCATCACGCATCAAGCTTTCGGAACCGAACGATTAGGCAAATCGCACCGCCGGAATCACTTGCCTCGTGGATGCATGTGTGCTTGGTGACTGATCTCTGTCAAAGTGCAGCGTTGGAGCAGATGGGCGCCATCTTTCTTTCCAGGGAACAATGGTGTGTGCCCATCAGTGCATCTGTGCAACAAGCAATAGATCGAGGCGAGCGAATCACGTTGGGCCGTTCGTCGGTACGGTACTCATCGGCGGCACTGCACACGCCCATCCAGTGCGCGAACATCGTAGCCTTGTCGGCAGTTTTTTTTTTTTTTGAAACAAGGCAAAAGATTTGCCATTTTCATTGATTAAGGGAGAAGGTTTAAGACAAACGACCGCAAAGTGGGAGACAAATATCTACTCTCGCGGCATTACAATACTCAAGTGGGTGGCACCGGCAATAGCCCAAAGATGGGCCTCCTCTTTTATCTTCGCGATGAGCATCATCGTCGTAGCGGCGATGTTACGGAAAACCCTTCCATTACGCTCTTTCCAAATCTCCCAAGACATGAGCATGAACAAGGAGGCGATAGCCTTTCTCTTATCTCCACGCTCAACCACATTTTTAATCCACCATTCTCGAACCGAAACCTCATTTCGCCAGCTCCTCACCACATCACCATGTATACCAAGCCATGTTGCAACCTCGATCCAGACACGCTGGGAGAACCTGCATTGGAAGAGAAGGTGTGCTGCGGTTTCCTGGACTTGCTTGCAAAGCGGGCAGAGGTTGCAGTTCGGCCATCCACGACGGTGCAATCGATCAGCTGTCCAAACTCTGTTTTGAATTATCAACCAAGCAAAAAATTTGCATTTCGGAGGGGCCCAACCCTTCCAAACAGCAGCAGGCATGATGCTTGTCGTGTGTCCCGCAAACTGCGCTATATAGGCCGTCGACGCCGAGTATTCTCCATGAGACGTGAACTTTCATAGGATAGTATCATGCACAACATTGTCGAGAGTAACAGAGGATAGCTTTTCTCATAGCAAGGCGAACTCCTGAATATGCTCCATGGTGAGCCCATGATGGGTATCAATCTGACTAACCCAATGATTGTTGAGGAGAGCTTTTTGGACCGAGGTAGATTTCTTTTTTGAGAGGTCAAATATCTTTGGGGCAATATCTTTGGGTCTCATGCCGTTCAGCCAAGATGATTCCCAGAACTTCGCCTTACATCCGTTTCCAACACTAACTGTGGTGGCTGCCGCAAACAGGTCTCTATCATCATCATTGCACGGTGTTCCCGTCCCAGCCCAAGTCTTGGGGGGGGGGGGGGGGGGGTCAGCCCACTCATACCAAAGCCATCGCAGACGAAGGGACGTAGCAAACTTCTCAAGGTTGAGGATGCCCAAACCACCGAAGATCTTGGGCTTGCAGACGAGATCCCAGTTGACCTTACATTTTCCGCCGGTCACTTTATCGCAACCCGCCCAAAGATAGGCACGCCGCAAGCTATCAATCTTCTTCCTCACTTCCACCGGCAATTCCAGGGGCGTGATATGATATATAACAATGGCGGTAAGCACTGCCTTGACCAAGACAACCCGGCCTGGCACGGCCACATGTTTGGCAACCCAAGGTGGTAGTTTCCCCGCAACTTTATCTTCTAAGAACTGAAAGTGAATCCTCTTAAGCCTTGAAACCGAAAGGGGAAGCCACAAATATCTCATAGGAAAGGTGGAGCGAACCGCTGGGAAGGCTTGCAGGACGTTATCAAGGTCAATGTTACCGCAGCAAATGGGCGCAACTACACTTTTGGCACAATTAGTGACCAATCCTGTAGCATCACCAAAGGATACAAGAGTTGAAGCCAGGAACTGAATGTCATTTTTTATTGGGGCAATGAAAATGGCAGCGTCATCGGCATAAAGCGACGCACGGATGGGTCGACCTCTGAGTGGTTGAAGATGACCTTGAGAAGTCGCCTTCGCAAGGATGTGGTGCAACGGGTCAATGGCGAGCACAAATAGCAACGGGGAGAGAGGGTCCGCTTGACGAAGGCCCCGACCATCCCGAATTGGGTCACCGGCAATACCATTGAACAACACACGCGAAGATGCCGAGGAAAGAAGGGCAGAGATCCAATCCCTGAAGCGACTTGGGAAGCCATGGTGACGCAGCAAATCCATCAAGTAATCCCAACGCACCGAATCAAAAGCCTTCTTTATGTTAAGCTTGGTCGGCAGTTGGGACCATCCATGATCTCGCCTTGGATCGGATGGATCACGGAAGGAACCAGACGCAAATGAACAGGGAAACGGGCAATCAGTCTGGAATAGAAAACGTCGCGAATAGTCTAGAAGTGCTAGAAACCGAAGACGTGTAGTTAAAAAAAAACGTGCGTGCTCCATGGCGTGGACTGTGGTCGCCGGAAGTCTCGTCGTAGCTTCGCCATTTTGTGGCCCATTTGCAGCGTGGAGCCAAGGGAGCACAGTCCCTCCGAACTCTCTGTAATTGGTTGTCGCCATTCTCGCGCTCGCCGGCCTCATCAACTTGTGTCACTATTTTTCTCTTGTTTTCATTTTCTTTTGGGGAACTTGTTTCATTCTCCGCATCGCACTCCCATAATCAATTGCTCATGCGTCTGCATGTGCCCCTCTCGCCCCGGTTTTCTCGTTGCTTTGCGCCTTGCTTGCCGGTCAAAGCCCGGGCCCAACTGCCGATGCTGCTTGTCAGCGGCGGGCGCAGTTGCCGACGACGTGAATCAGGTGACTGAATTGATGATGCTCCTTGGCTCTGTTCATACGCTTTCAATTTGTTCAGCCTTTTGCTCATAGAGCAGGAGCAGGGCGCACAGGGAATGAATGTTGCTGCACCGCACGCGACTCCTCCTTCCGAGTTTTTCCCGGATGAAGGAGTGAATGAAGGTTGCTGCCGAAAAATGATCAATGGAGGCCGGGCTCCATCAAGGACGTTTCGTATCAGTGTGGCAAGCGGGTTCCACAACCTCATCCTCATGGGCCTCACTTGGCAGAAGCTCGTATGGCCCCGGTTCTGATCCGTACTTTGAGCCATCCAGCACTTGTTTTCTACTCCTACAGTAGCTTTTCTGGATCCTTCTGGTTCCGTCACGCTTGTGAACAGCAATGTCCAGTGTCCATCTCCTTGGCCAGCTGCTCTGCACACCGTGTTGCCTCAAAACCCTAATGGGGGTGGCTCTCGACCAGTTTCTTTCCCCTTTTACTTAGTACTCGCATGCAGAAGTGGGAGAATTGGTTTGATGTGCATGAAAGAGAAGAATACACATTAATTTACACGGTAAACAAAAAGACAAGCTGACTTGCAACATTGACTTAGAAGACATTAACTTTTGCCTTGGTATCTGTAATATGAGTTTATGGCCTTGTATACAAAAATGAAGGGAGTACATGAAGGAAGTTCAGGTTCGTAACACCAAGTTACCTAAAATGAGCCGTCCTTTTGTTTCTTTATTATTAAAAAAGAAAAAGAATCATAGGCCGCGGTAAGCTTACAAGCGCCAGTGTTTTGTTTGTCGTGCCCTCGTCTTGAGAGTAGTGGCTGGTTTTCTTTCTTGTGCTAGAGTGCTACATAGGCCTAAATCCTGATTATCAAACGATGCATTTGGTAGTATCAAGTCAATGCTTGAGCAAAACAACGTGCTAACGTCCAACAGGAACCTACCAAATCCATGCTAGTGCCCTCCTGCGTCTTTCCTCATGTTCGCCCGCTCGCACATGGTCCTTTTATCTCCTTGATAGTTGAACAATGGTTACAATAGAGGAGAGTCATGCTACTCATAATCAAGTCCTCTAGCCTTCCTTCCATCTTTGCCATCTTGTGAACTTCTGTCCTGGTTTCGGGAAGGTGAGGAATTTCTCGCGAGCGAAAAACGAACGACATTGCAAAACCACTTTCCTTGTGAAGTTGTGGGCAGCATCATTTCCGTGAAAATAATTTGCCTTTCTTGGTTCGCGCGCTTGCTTTTCTCCTCCAGCTTTTATCTTGCATGTTTTGTGCCTTTTCGTGTCGCTGACAGTATGGTGGCCTCAAGTAAAATCCACGGATCTCTGACACCAATCGACATGCCCATGTGGCCAAGAAAACCCATGAAGTACGTGTGAACAGGCAGGCACGAAAGGTGGACTACTTCATTTTGTCCATACTGTTCCTATTTGGAAAACGGTGACATCGATCCTAAGACCAGAATTTAAACTTCAAACTCAATGAGAAGTCTCCAGTAGAAAATAATAAAATGAAATAAACTTCCATATTCTCACTCATGTAACAATGAATGTAACCCTTTTTTTTAAGAACAGTCTGCTGCTCCATTTGTTTTCCAAATCATGCATACCAAAATATCAAAGTTTTCATATCTGTGAGATTGATTGCCATATTTAGCACGTCGAAAGGAAATAAGATTTGTATAAAGCACATCGTCAGCATGTCAAGTTAATTTATTGTGCCAACTGTTCTTCTTGTCTTCTTTCACCTGGCTCCTCCGATTCATTACGGTCAGACCTGTTGGCATCATGCATGCTATTACTGGAACCCCCAGCAGCCGAGGTTTCACACTGACCCAATTGATTGTAAGTTTGCACCAACCCATGGCCAATAGAAGTAAAGAACAGATCACCCGCCCCGCATTGCATATTCTGCTACGTACTAGCATTATGCCTGTGCAGGTACAGTAAAGATGTGTTTGGTACTAGGATGTATGAAGGGTGTATGAGAACGGAAGTTTTCTTCTTGATTCACTTTTGAATGTTTGGTGTCAAGACGGCAAAGACCTATTACTTCCGTTCTTTATTAAGTGTCGCATGGGGGATGCACCTAGACGGCAAAGACCTATTGCTGTTCTTTATTAAGTGTCGCATGGGCATATGCTGCAGAACACTGGTATGGGATACTGTAGCTTGGGCAAGACAGCTCACTGCGCCGCAGGACTTGCAGGCATGCATGCTGCGCCTGTGCGAGCAGAGCGTAGTACTCAATGTCACATATTTTATGTAACCTCACATGCAAACATCGCATCACGTCACCCATAGGCCAAGATGATAGAAGAGCAGCAAAACAGAGACGCGATCACGTTACATGCAACAGGAAACAACACCTTTTACTTCCATTTCCGTGGTGATCAATGGTTTTACAGTGACACGGGCACATTGCCACACTAGCAACACAGACGCTAACACTGGACGAACACAAATGATAAGCTGGTAAGATAAACTAATGGGAGCCATCTGCATTATTCCATCTCCTGAGAGATCGGCCCTAGTTCGGCAGCAACACACACCGGAGGAGGATCAACGACGCCGTACGTGGCTCTTCTTGGCCTGCTCGCACAACTCTTCTCGACCGCATTCTGCAAACAAAAACGTTCTCTGAGTTAGTTGGTGCTATTCGAACAAATGGTGCGTCCATGCAAGAATGTAGACTGATGTTGTTTGCACGTACCTGGGCTCCCAGCTTGACAGAGTGGTGGATCTTCTTAGTGGTGGTACGGCGGAGGCGGGGGGCTCGGGGTGGGGGGCTTGTACGCCGGAGGAGTAGGCGTCGGGGGCTTGTATGGCGGTGGAGTCGGCTTCGGCGCCGGCGGTGAGGGCTTGGGGACAGGCTTGTACGCCGGCGGTGAGACCTTGGGGGCGGGCTTGTACGCCGGCGGTGAGACCTTGGGGGCTGGCTTGTAAGCCGGCGGTGAGACCTTGGGGGCGGGCTTGTACGCCGGCGGTGAGGGCTTAGGCTGGGTTGGTGGTTTGTGCGTGGGAGGTGCAGGCTTGGGCGTAGGGTGGTACGCCGGCGGTGAGACCTTGGGGGCGGGCTTGTACGCCGGCGGTGAGGGCTTAGGCTGGGTTGGTGATTTGTGCGTGGGAGGTGCAGGCTTGGGCGTAGGGTGGTACGCCGGCGGTGAGGGCTTAGGTTGGGTTGGTGGTTTGTACGTGGGAGGTGCAGGCTTGGGCGTAGGGTGGTACGCCGGAGGCGAGGGAGATGGCTTCGGCGGCTTCGGGATCGGGGCGTAGGTGGGTGGTGTGGGTTTAGGGGCCGGAGGGGTAGGTTTAGGCGTCGGGGGACTGTAGGTGGGTGGCGCCGGAGCGTGCGTCGGCGGCCCGTGGGAGGCGGCCGGTGGTTTGGCGTGGTGGTGGTGGTGAGGGGGCTTGTGCCCCTTGGGTGGCTTCTCGTGCTTGGGGGGTGGGGCGACCGGCGTCGGGGTGGGGGCGTGCCCGCCGCCGTAGCCGCTGCCCGCCTGGGCCTCGAGGACCAGGCTCACGGCCAGGAGGGCCACCAGGAGAGCGGCTTTGCCACCCATTCTCGCTCACTCTACTCTCACTACACTCCCTGCTACTGGCTCTCTTAGCTGAGTGTGGTTCTGAGAAGAATGGTGCTCCATACCGCTGCTTATATAGACGATGGGGTGTTGGATGCTTGTGACCGCATGTGATGGAGAGGATAGGCACGCGGGGGAGGTTTCCCGGTTGGTCGCTCCGGGGTTCCACTGCTTCACAGCTTCAGTCAGTGTGTGCGTAAACGGGGCGTCGTAAACGGGGCGTCGGTGGAGCATATGCTCTATGCATGCACGTACATTGCCCTGTAAAACGTTGCATAGTAGAGCCATGTGAAAGCCTGTATCAGTGCATTTCTCGGTGACCGATATCATACGAAATGGAGGGTGGCCATGGCCTCATTGGCGAGGGCACAGGCGCCCCAACAGTGATTTATTTTACTGTATATACTTGTTTTATATTCCATTTTACTTTCGACACCTGACATTATGTTAGCTTTCAATTTACAGCTTTCAAAAGCTAGATTTTCTTTTTCGGAGATAAAGCTGGTCTCGTGCTGATAAACTCCAATTTAGATCCTTAAGGTGCTTTTTGTTGGAAATATGAGCAATTTACCGAATGATTTTATTAACAGAAATACTAGATAAAGCATGACTAGTATAATAGTGATAAAACAAGCCATGTGATTTGAAAAAGAGAAAGTAAATAATATCTGCATATATGAGCTAGAACCGATCAACTCTAGCGCAGACAGTGGGTGAAGATGCATATATGAAGTAGAGCGTAACATGTCTACTGCAAACATTGGAAGAAGAAACTATTGCAGGACTTCTAACAAGAAAGATAAGAACACGTACTGGACAACAGCCGGGGCAGAGGCACTGGACTTGGGGTCGGTGTCCTCCATGTCGTCGAGGAGGTAGTCGACGTCGGGGAAGTAGTCGTCGTCGGGGAAGTAGTCGTCGGAGTCCGGGGCGTCCGTGACGAAGAAGTCAGTAGTCGCGCAGAGCGCTCCCCAAAAACCTTATCACCCTTCTCTGTACATGACTCAAAAGGTGCGGTTTCGGAGGCCTACTGTTCTGACCTGCGGTGCACGCCGCAAGCCGGGATGGGGAAGAACGTAGCAGCGGCGCAGTGCTCAGGAACTTGTGGCGAGAGGAGGAAGAGATTCTGGTGCGTCTCTCTGGGAGGAGCGACCTCCCTTTTATAGGCGCAAGAGAAGGAGGCGAGAGGCTGCGCTGGGAGCTGAAGAGAACGAGGGAGACGAAACGAACAGGCAGCAGGCGAAGAGGTGCGCCGTTCGTATTCAATATCCACTACATCAAAACGTTTCAGCTTTCGCGTCCCCTTTCGTATACCCGTAGTGCGTGGCAAAATTTTACATCGGCTCGGCTCATTCCCGCAACCCGCGGCGCGGCGTGGCGCGGCGAGGTGGACGGCGGAGGAGGAGCGCGCGTGGATGTCCCTCTTGTTCTCATGCTCATACAAGTGGGGAAGGAGCCTCCCTTATAAAGAGGTCCAACTCCCTCTAAACTAGCAATGTGGGACTAAACTTTAGTTCCACCTCTTGCCTTGCACGAATGGGCTACGTGGGTCTCTAGGATTTATTAGGAATTTCTGAAACTGCTATTGGGCTAGGCCCAAAATAGACAAAATTCCAGCAATCCCCCACCAGATCCCAGAGGCACACAAAATTTGCCTTTGGTTCCAAAACACTGTTTTATATACCGGTACTGCAGTGGAGACTGATAAGTTGAACTTTCACCTAGAACTCTATGCTACACTAGTAAGCAACTTGCACAGTGGAATGGGCCTTGAACTGCAAGTTTTCTGTGAATCTAGCTTCACATAAAGCCTTGACCGATACGTGGCTACCGTGGGTCTTCCCCGCGGGTGGAGCTTATGCGTCATACTCCGAGACCTTTCATGATTTTACTAGAGAGAACCCTATTCTCATAGATTGTGACGTTTAACAATCAGACTCATATAGGTGCGTTCTTCAAAAGATGTTCTGCAGGACAACATCTCTGCTTCAAAGAGCCACTTAGAACACCTTAAGATAAACATCAACCTGCCATGCAGATTAGGAGAGTATTGCATCTTCATGGAGTGGTATTTTAACAGTAAGGATACTCTCCTCCCAGTTGACCAACAGCTTGTCTTCCACATCTAATTCACGGGATCTCCGATCACAAAGAATAGGTTACCACTGTGAACAACTCATATTGTGGGTCTCATACCCATCTCCCTCGATGCATTATCTATCACATTACGTGATAGACCCTTAGTAAAAGGATCTGCCAGATTTTTAGACGTTTGGATATAATCCAATGCAATAACTCCGGAGTTTTTCATTTTCTGACAGACTTTAACCTTCTCTGAACGTGTCTTGATGACTTCATGTTATCCTTTGAGCTGTTCACTTTCGTGATCACAGTTTGATTGTCGCAGTTCATAAGGATACCCGGTACAGGTTTCTCAACAACCGGCAAGTCATTCAAGAGCCGACGAAGCCAATCTGCTTCGACCGTAGCTGTATCTAGTGTTGTGAGTTCTGCTTCCATTGTTGACCTCGTTAAGATGGTCTGCTTGCAAGACTTCCAAGAAACAGCGCCACCTCCATGAGTGAATACATATCCGCTCGTGGCCTTTATCTCATCAGCATCTGAGATCCAGTTTGAGTCACTATACCCTTCAAGCACCTTTGGCTGCCCAGTGTAGTGAATTCCATAATTTGCAGTGCCTTTCAAATAACACAAAACTCTCTCTAGAGCTTTCCAATGCACATCTCCTGGTTTTGAGACAAACCGACTCAGTTTGCTAACAGCAAAAGAATTGTCAGGTCTTGTAGCACTGGCTAAGTACATAAGCGAGCCAATAATCTGAGAATACTTCAATTGATCTCTAGCAATTCTTCGATTCTTTCGAAACAGCACACTAGCATCATATGGTGTTGGAGAGGGCTTACAGTCACTATAGCCAAAGCGACTCAAGATCTTTTCCACATAGTGAGATTGAAGCAATGTAATCCCACCATCATCATCTCTCAACAACTTGATGTTCAGAATGACATCAGCCACTCCTAAATCCTTCATCTCAAAACAGCGAGATAGGAAATCCTTGACCTCCTTAATAACATTCAGATTTGTTCCGAAAATCAGTATGTCATCAACATACAAGCAAAGCATAACTCCCTCGCCCCCACCATGGCGATAGTACACACATTTGTCAGCTTCGTTCACAACAAAGCCTGCAGCTGTTAAAGTTCTTTCGAACTTCTCATGCCACTGTTTGGGTGCTTGCTTGAGTCCATACAAAGACTTCAGCAACTTGCACACTTTCCCTTCCTGACCATCTATTACAAACCCATCTGGTTGTTCCATATAAATTTCCTCATCCAACTCTCCATTTAGGAAAGCAGTCTTAACATCCATTTGATGAACGAGAAGACCATGTGAGGCAGCTAGTGAAAGTAGAACTCGAATAGTGGTCAGTCGAGCCACAGGTGAGTAAGTATCAAAGAAGTCTTCACCTTCCTTTTGGGTATAACCCTTAGCCACGAGCCGAGCCTTGTACTTTTCAATAGTACCATCAGGCCTAAGCTTCTTCTTGAATACCCATTTGCATCCTATAGGTTTGCACCCATAAGGACGATCAGTTATCTCCCAAGTTTCATTCGCCAAGATGGAATCCATCTCGCTACGAACCGCTTCCTTCCAGTAGTCAGCATCTTCAGATGCATAGGCCTCTGAAATAGAACTGGGAGTGTCATCTATGAGATACACAAGAAAATCATCACCAAAGGACTTTGCAGTCCTCTGTCTCTTGCTCCTAGTAGGAACTTCATTGTTCTCCTCCACAGGACTTTCAAAGTGTTCCATCGAAATGGCAGGTTCAGTAATTGTAACTGGTTCCTGATTCGATGAACTAGGCATCTCCTGATTAGATGAGGTAGCCATATCCTTCATGGGAAAGATATCTTCAAAGAAAGTCGCATCATTCGACTCCATGATCGTACCGACATGCATGTCAGGTACCTCAGATTTTACAACCAAGAATCTATAGCCAATGCTATGAAAAGCATATCCCAGGAAAACACAATCCACAGTTTTTGGTCCCAGCTTCCGCTTCTTTGGAATTGGCACATTGACTTTCGCCAAACAACCCCAGGTTCGTAGATAAGAGAGTTTAACCTTTTCTTCTCCCATTCCTCGAATGGAGTTATCTCTTTGTTCTTTGTGGGAACTCGGTTTAGGACATGACATGCAGTCAATATCGCCTCCCCCCACCATGCCTTGGAGAGACCCGATGTGTCTAACATGGCGTTAACCAAATCAGTTAGAGTACGGTTCTTTCTTTCGGCCACCCCATTTGACTGAGGTGAGTAGGGAGGCGTCCTCTCATGGATTATACCATGTTCCGCACAAAAAGCATCAAATTCATTGGAAAAATACTCTCCACCACGGTCGGACCTAAGCCTCTTGATTTTTCGATCAAGTTGGTTTTCCACTTCAGCTTTATAGATCTTGAAAAAGTTCAAAGCCTCATCCTTAGATTTCAGAAGATACACACGGCAGTATCTAGTGGAGTCGTCAATTAACGTCATGAAATATTTCTTTCCACCTTTTGTCAAAACACCATTCATTTCACATAGATCTGAATGTATAAGTTCTAGTGGTGCAAGATTTCTCGTCTCCGCAGTCACGTGAGACTTACGAGGTTGCTTAGCTTGCACACACACTTGACACTTAGATCCCTTGACAGTGGTGAAACTAGGGATTAAGTTCAACTTCGCTAGTCGCGACATGCAACCAAAGTTAACATGACAAAGACGTGAATGCCACACATTTGATTCACTATTGTTGCAAATATGATTAACAACTTTATTGCAAACGTCTGATAAGGATAAACGAAACAGGCCTCCTGACTCATAGCCTTTACCAACAAAGGTTCCATACTTGGATATTACAAATTTATTCGACTCAAAGACAAGCTTGTAGCCATCTCTACACAGAAGAGATCCGCTAACAAGATTTTTATTGACGGAGGGGACATAATGCACGTTCTTCAGCCGCACGATCTTCCCCGAAGTAAACTTCAGATCGACCGTGCCAACACCACGAACAGAAGCACTTGAACCGTTGCCCATCAGCACGGTTGAAGTCCCTGCGGTCTGATAAGACGAAAACATGGAAATATCACCGCATACATGCACATTAGCACCCGTGTCAATCAACCAATCAGGAGAATGACATACTGAAAGAATAGTGGGAAATATACCATACCCAGCATCCTTCATGTCAGTGTCTCCAATGACAACATTAGCGGTCTTGCCGCCTTTCCCAGGATGACGCTTGTCATAGCGATTAGGGCAACTAGGAGCCCAATGATCAGGATCTCCACACACATGACAAGCACCTTTCTTCTTGTCATTCTTCTTCTTGAAGTTCGTGTGTTGCACAGCCTTGTTCTTCCCATCAAACTTTGCTTTACCATCAAACTTGCCCTTGTTCTTGAACTTGTGGGACTGGAAGTTTTTCTTCTGTACCAGATTGGCACTAGATCCTCCCTCAATACCTCGAGCACGTGTGTCCTTTGCTCTCGCCTTTTCTTCCACATCAAGAGTACCAATGAGATCCGGAACGGAAAACTCCTGTCTCTTATGCTTCAGTAAGGTAGCAAAGTTCCTCCATGAAGGAGGAAGCTTAGTGATGATACCCCCGGCAACAAACTTGTCCGGTAGCATACAATTGAAGTGCTCAAGTTCTCTAGCAAATGACTGTATCTCATGAGCCTGCTCAACCACGGAGCGCTCTTCAGTCATCCTGTAATCATAGAATTGCTCCATGATGTACAGCTCAGTGCCGGCATCCGAGACCCCAAACTTGGCCTCGAGTGCGTCCCACATGTCTTTTCCATTGTCAATTGACGCATAAGCATCAACAATGTTCTCACCAAGAACACTCAAGAGAGCAGCCTTAAACAAGGTATCCATTTTCTGAAAAGCTTGTGCCTATTGGGCATCTTGCTCTCCTTCGGGTTTGCCAAGAGTGGCGTCATAGCAACTCGTGGTTTGAAACCATAAGACTGCTCTCACGCGCCACCTCTTATAGTGGATACCCTCAAACATAGGAGGTCAAAAATTGCCTATAATAAGGTTTTTGGATTGTTGGAAATATGAGCAATTTACCGAATGATTTTATTAACAGAAATACTAGATAAAGCATGACTAGTATAGCAGTGATAAAACAAGCCATGTGATTTTAAAAAGAGAAAGTAAATAATATTTGCATATATGAGCTAGAACCAATCAACTCTAGAGCAGATAGTAGATGAAGATGCATATATGAAGTAGAGCATAACATGTCTACTTCAAACATTAGAAGAAGGAACTATTGCAGGACTTCTAACATGAAAGATAAGAACACGTACTGGACAGCAGCCGGGGCAGAGGCACTGGACTTGGGGTCGGTGTCCTCCATGTCGTCGAGGAGGTAGTCGACATCGGGGAAGTAGTCGTCGTCGGGGAAGTAGTCGTCGGAGTCCGGGGCGTCCGTGACGAAGAAGTCAGTAGTCGCGCAGAGCGCTCCCCAAAAACCTTATCACCCTTCTCTGTACATGACTCAAAAGGTGCGGTTTCGGAGGCCTACTGTTCCGACCTGCGGTGCACGCCGCAAGCCGGGATGGGGAAGAACGTAGCAGCGGCGCAGTGCTCAGGAACTTGTGGCGAGAGGAGGAAGAGATTCTGGTGCGTCTCTCTGGGAGGAGCGACCTCCCTTTTATAGGCGCAAGAGAAGGAGGTGAGAGGCTGCGCTGGGAGCTGAAGAGAACGAGGGAGACGAAACGAACAGGCAGCATGCGAAGAGGTGCACCGTTCGTATTCAATCTCCACTACAGCAAAGCGTTTCAGCTTTCGCGTGCCCTTTCGTATACCCGTAGTGCATGGCAAAAATTTACATCGGCTCGGCTCATTCCCGCAACCCGCAACCCGTGGCGCGTCGTGACGAGGCGTGGCGTGGCGAGGCGGGCGGCAGAGGAGGAGCGCGCGTGGATGTCCCTCTTGTTCTCATGCTCATACAAGTGGGGAAGGAGCCTCCCTTATAAAGAGGTCCAACTCCCTCTAAACTAGCAATGTGGGACTAAACTTTAGTTCCACCTCTTGCCTTGCACGAATGGGCTGCGTGGGCCTCTAGGATTTATTAGGAATTTCCGAAACTGCTATTGGGCTAGGCCCAAAATAGACAAAATTCCAGCACTTTTTCCTCGGAAACACGGTGTGCATAGTCCTGGAGGCTCAGGTTGGGTGCAACCGACCAACCTGAGAATTGTAATCTTCTAGAAAACTATTTTGCACTTAAATTTTCTGCATTGAATCGCCAATGCAATAACCCCGGAGACTTGGGTTGGGCAACATGGATGACCCTAGGATCGTATCTCCTCGGGAACTAGTTCAACTGTGGTGTATGTTTTGACAACGCCGAGGTGCAGCTCGGCGGGAAGGATGCCGAACTCCGGGTCAGAAAATATTTCGCGAGCAAAAATATCACGCAAAACACGTTGATCAAGAGGATTTCTCGCCTCCTGAAAGGGAAACATAAAATAGGTTAAAGGTGACATAATCTCGCTAAACCAAAAAACTTTAGTAAAAACTTCACGTCCGAACTAAACAAATTTTTGGTGCCAATCCGAAAATGGGTCTTAAGATTAGTTTGTGCTTCCGTCGTGCTTTAACATGATACATTCGATCTCGAAACTTCAAGCGGGTCAGCCTTCGGCTTCAACCTCCTATCCCGAAGGCAGAATGCTTCTCGGGCTAGTTTAGCAAACTAAACTCGAGCGGCTTTAGAGAGAAACTAGGCTATCCGGCTATTGCCCACACACCCGTGTCGGAAAAATGAGTAGTAGAAAAAGACTTTCCAATGACTTAGAAGAAAGCACATTTATTATAAAAATGGCTCATAAAAATTTAAGAGGCCACAGTTAACACGGGAAAAAGAAGTGTTTTTAACAAACAAAGTTTTTGACAACTTTTTGTTTAACACAAATATAATGCTTGGATGAACTGAACAAAAAAAGTTGAGCATGGAAGTGATTTAGCTGATTAATGTGCTTGGCGTTGCTGATGTGGGCCGAGCTTGTGGCAGATCGAGGTCCCAGCCCTCAAGCCGGTCCCGAGGTGCTCGGGCAAAGAGCTCGGCTTGACGAAGTGGCGACGCCGCACAATTGATATGGTGAGGCAAAACCCCCGGTCCAGCTGACGTGACGAAGTTGGTTGGCTAGCGACGCCAAAGTCCTCGGCGTATGTCGATGAAGCGATGGCGAAGCCCCCAGTCTAGCCAAGGTGATGGAGCAGGTCGGTAAGGTGACGTTGCAGCCCCCATGCCAGCCGAGGTGTCGAAGCAGGTCAGCGTGGTGGGTATCGTCTTGAAGAAGCAACGGCGTGGCGATGCCGACATAGGTCGGAACTGGTCAATGCTGGCTTGATGAATTGACCGCGGGTCAATCCTCCCGCTCATGATCCGTGCAACCCGTCGGGCGACGATGTTGTCTTGACAATTATTTGGCCTTTGCGATGCCGAACTCTTGGTCGACTCGCCGAGGTGATGATCTGATGTGGTTGACGACAGCTTGACGGAGGGACGACCCGTCTAGCCTAGTTCGGCATCCGTGGAGCAACGAGGTCGGGCCGGTTTAATGCCGGCATGACGGTGGAGATTGCCTCGTAAAAGGCACAAATTTTGTAGGCACATGTTTAAGAAAAACACACAATACCCAAGAAAAAAACTTCCTTTAGAAAGGATGTCTAATTTCATGTTCATCGAGAAAGATGAACTCGGGTCGGATTCGTTTTCACGTAGAAAACAGATCCAAAAATTGACGCAGTCCTTAGGCCGTTCATAGAGTTTGAACGGTCAGATTGATTTGAAATTTTGAGAGGTGGTTGATATAGGAATTCCGCAGCAGATGGACGGTTGGATCTTCCAAATGATGCCCGAGCTGATTGCGGACTCATGGCCCTAAACTCCTCCAGATTCACTTCCAGATTTGACAGGGCTCCGGTATATCGTAGATCACCGGAGATTCCTCCATCGGAACACGACGAATTTTTGTAGGTTCATTATAGACTCACTTCCACGCAATTATACCAAAGGATTCATCTAAACAACACTCGAGGAGGCGGGGACGGCGGGCACGAATCTGCTATCCAGAAAAAAAAACCTACATGGTTACGCGAGGGCAATGTTGACGTTGAGCCCCCGAGATCCATGGATGAATCTTCCATGATCTTGATAGAGATCGGAGTTGAAGTAGATGACGACGCTCATTCGATCTTGATGATCCAACATGGAGCGCAGTTCTCGGTCAAGCTGAGGTGACCAGTCGAGCCGACAACGAAGATGCTGACGTCGACCATAAAGCTCGGCTCCGATGCATAGATCGCGCCGGAGCTGATATGAATACCCATCGCATCATGGCAACTATAGCAGGGACCTCCATGGGCCACCAATGTCGGTGCTAAATTCGGGATATCTCGAGGTAGGAGTCCTAAGCTTAGCGTCTTGGAGCAATGGTAACATGGACACTGGATTTTACCCAGGTTCGGGCTCTCTCGAGGAGATAATACCCTACGTCCTTCTCTTAATTGTATTGATATGAGGATAGTACAGAGTACAATTATCTACCACTAGATTGTTGTATATGATTCTAAGATGATCTATTGACTAGCCTGGCCTCGGCTTATATAATATACCGGAGGCCTAGGATTTGGAGGAGTCCTCGTCTTGGGCACCAAGTCTTGTGGAATCCTCCTTGTATACATCATGAGCTGCCCGAAGGAGTACATTAGTGTACCTCCATGGGGGTCCTCGGCCCAACCCACCTGGTCGGGAGGCGACGTGCTGAGTACCCCCTAGTCTAGGACACCGCCAGCCCTCGGTCATTTTTTGTGTTCGGTAGCATGATTTTCTACGCCGACTCGACAGGCCATCTGGCCACCGTCGAGATTGGAGTACACCATGGATTCCCACGGCGAGCTTGTCCTGTCGGGCTGGACGCCTGGCCGGATTCACGGCTTGACGAGCATCACAAGCTTGATTTCGGAACCGACTTCTCTTGAGGACGACGCATCAGGCCCTCCAACACCACGAGGCGTGGAGGGGCTACCCTCTTCCACCTCAGACAACTCCATCATAGCACCCAGCTCCAACTTAAATCAGAGCTCGGCTTCGAATCCGGTATTGGGCTTAGAACCGATCCCGATCATAGATCTAGAATCCACTCTGGCTCCTGGCGCGGTCCGAGATGCATTGGCCGTCCTGCTGATGCTACTTCGAGTTAACCCGGCCTACGACTAGGACATGAATCCCGAGGAGTTATCTCACCTTAATGAGAAGCTTGACCGGATCCAAAGTTTGTCGATCTCGGACAGCAGAACCTCGACTTACGACAGAATCGGACTTAAAGCCGATGACTGGGAAATTTACGTCCCACCCACCACCCACCTAGTCGCCACGATCGATGATTTAACCGATGTGTTAGATTATGACGAGGCCACAGACATGGATGAAGATGTCAACGGCCTTGAAGAGACCACCTCGCCACAAATTAACACTAGCAACTGATCCAAAAGACATTACCTGAGGGATTATCAACAAAAAGAAGTGCGGGGACGCAGTAAAATTCCACAAAGCATACTCCATAGGCACAAAATACTTAGTAAAAACACCACATAAATTAGACTCGTCGGGTGCCAACCTCGCCATCGCGGGAACTGTGAGCCAGCTAATTGTCTTCTCCCATGCAAAAGCTGGTCCTCGGCTTGTCCTGCCCGAGCTATTGTGTGTGCCACTCGTCCCGGATGCTATGCGGAAGGCGACAATTGCCTCTGCATCAAGGCAGTCGACTATCTGGTTCTTTTTAGTCAAGAATCGATTCCAAAATTTTCGGGTTGAATAGCCAGGCTATTGAATGACGTAGCTGAGGTCATTGGCACATAGAGTCAAATGTAAGTGCCCTAAAAGTTTGCCCTAAAGGCATCCTCGAGAGCCTCCTAGGTCCCGATGGAGTGAGGAGGTGGGCCATTAGGCTAATGCCTTGCTGGTCCCTTAAGTTTGACCGGCAGGTATTTAATGGCATGGAGATCGTCTCCATAAGCCATGTGGATTTGGAGGAGGAAATCTTCAATCCACGCGGTTGGACCGGTCGTCCCATCATACTATTCGATGTTTATGGGTTTAAACCCATCCAGGAACTGATGTTCCATCACCTCAACTATGAAGTAGATTCGATAAGAGGCCCTCGAAATCGAGATATATTATGCTGGACGTCGAGAGACATCCGTGCATAAGCTTGTTCGCAAAATCTATCGTTTCTGTCTAACTAGGCCTCGTAGCCGTCGAGTCCTGCTGGCGCGTGCCCCTTGACCCATAGATTGATTGCGGAGGGGCTCGATTTGCGTCTAGCCTTCTTCGTGCATTATAGGGCTTGGGGTAGTTGACAGGGTCCTTGCCATAATGGCGGATTGATCATTGGGGGTTCCTATACTCCCCTGCTGGCCTATCATGTCCTCTAGGATGTGGCCAGGCTGGTCGGCACGACCACACGTCAAAATCATGTTGTCTGTTGCGGTGTTTCCTCATCATCGAATTACAACAGCAAATGCCGGTGTGGGTAGGATTTGGATGCGCTGTCACGCTGTTATTCAAGGTCTCTCTCAGTTACGAGAACTTCCACCCATTTGTCGTTGAGCTTGTTTTGATCGGCGTACAGCTTTTGCTGCTTCTTTTTCATGCTTCTAGTGGTTGCCATCAGCCACCGTCTGAACCACTCTTGCTCAAACGGGTCTTTGGGGACTATATAGTCCTCGGCTCCGAGGCTCTCATCCTCCTCTGACTCAGGTAGGTAGTTGCGTCGACCCCGTTGAGGGAGTCATGGACTCGGGGGTCCTCGGGTTGCCGACCTATCTCTCATGGGTCGGACTATTGGGCCGCACTGTATCCGGACCGAAGACCTTTTGTGCCTTGGTGTGTGTTTGTTGGGGAACGTAGTAATTTCAAAAAAAATTCCTATGCACACGCAAGATCATGGTGATGCATAGCAACAAGAGGGGAGAGTAATGTCCATGTACCCTTGTAAACCGTAAGCGGAAGCGTTATGACAACGCGGTTGATGCAGTCGTACGTCTTCACGATCCGACCGATCCAAGTACCGAACGTACGGCACCTCCGAGTTCAGCACACGTTTAGCTCGATGACGATCCCCGGACTTTGATCCAGCAAAGTGTCGGGGATGAGTTCCGTCAGCACGACGGCGTGGTGACGACGATGATGTTCTACCGGCGCAGGGCTTCACCTAAACTCCGCAATGATATGACCGAGGTGGAATATGGTGGAGGGGGGCACCGCACACGTCTAAGGAACGATCACGTAGATCAACTTGTGTGTTCTAGGGTGCCCCCCTGCCCCCGTATATAAAGGAGGGAGGGGGAGGTGCGGCCGGCCCCCAAGGGGTGCGCCTGGAGGAGTCCTACTCCCACCGGGAGTAGGACTCCCCCCTCTTGCCTTGGTGGAGAAGGAAAGGGGGGAGGGGAAAGAGGAAAGGGGGGGCGCTGCCCCCCCTCCTTGTCCTATTCGGACTAGGGGGGAGGGGGCGCGCGGCCTGCCCTGGCTGGCCCTCCTCTTCTCCCTCACGTCCCATGTAGGCCCAATAACCCGCCGGGGGGGGGGGGTTCCGGTAACCCCCCGGTACTCCGGAAAAATCTCGGTTTCTCTCGGAACGATTCTGATATCCAAATATAGGCTTCCAATATATCAATCTTTATGTATCGACCATTTCGAGACTCCTCGTCATGTCCTGGATCACATCCGGGACTCCGAACAACCTTCGGTACATCAAAATATATAAACGCTTAATAAAACTGTCATCGTAACATTAAGCGTGCGGACCCTATGGGTTCGAGAACTATGTAGACATGACCTAGAACTATTCTCGGTCAATAACCAATAGCGGAACCTGGATGCTCATATTGGCTCCTACATATTCTACGAAGATCTTTATCGGTCAAACCGCATAACAACATACGTTGTTCCCTTTGTCATCGGCATGTTACTTGCCTGAGATTCGATCATCGGTATCTAATACCTAGTTCAATCTCGTTACCGGCAAGTCTCTTTACTCGTTACGTAATGCATCATTCCGTAACTAACTCATTAGCTATAGTGCTTGCAAGGCTTATAGTGATGCGCATTACCGGGAGGGCCCAGAGATACCTCTCCGACAATCGGAGTGACAAAACCTAATCTCGAAATACGCCAACCCAACATGTACCTTTGGAGACACCTGTAGTACTCCTTTATAATCACCCAGTTATGTTGTGACGTTTGGTAGCACCCAAAGTGTTCCTCCGGTAAACGGGAGTTGCATAATCTCATAGTTACAGGAACATGTATAAGTCATGAAGAAAGCAATAGAAATATACTAAATGATCAAGTGCTAGGCTAACGGAATGGGTCATGTCAATCACATCATTCTCCTAATGATGTGATCCCATTAATCAAATGACAACACATGTCTATGGTTAGGAAACATAACCATCTTTGATTAATGAGCTAGTCAAGTAGAGGCATACTAGTGACTATATGTTTGTCTATGTATTCACACATGTATCATGTTTCCGGTTAATACAATTCTAGCATGAATAATAAACATTTATCATGATATGAGGAAATAAATAATAACTTTATTATTGCCTCTAGGGCATATTTCCTTCAGTCTCCCACTTGCACTAGAGTCAATAATCTAGATTACACAGTAATGATTCTAACACCCATGGAGTCTTGGTGCTGATCATGTTTTGCTCGTGGAAGAGGCTTAGTCAATGGGTGTGCAACATTTAGATCCGTATGTATCTTGCAAATCTCTATGTCTCCCACCTGGACTTGATCCCGGATGGAATTGAAGCGTCTCTTGATGTGCTTGGTCCTCTTGTGAAATCTGGATTCCTTTGCCGAGGCAATTGCACCAGTATTGTCACAGAAGATCTTCATTGGTCCCGATGCACTAGGTATGACACCTAGATCGGAAATGAACTCGTTCATCCAGACTCCTTCATTTGCTGCTCCCGAAGAAGCTATGTACTCCGCTTCACATGTAGATCCCGCCACAACGCTTTGTTTAGAACTGCACCAACTTACAGCTCCACCGTTTAATAAAAACACGTATCCGGTTTGCGATTTAGAATCGTCCGGATCAGTGTCAAAGCTTGCATCGACATAACCATTTACGACTAGCACTTTGTCACATCCATATACGAGAAACATATCCTTAGTCCTTTTCAGGTATTTCAGGATGTTCTTGACCGCTGTCCAGTGATCCACTCCTAGATTACTTTGGTACCTTCCTGCCAAGCTTATTGCTAAGCACACGTCAGGTCTGGTACACAGCATTGCATACATGATAGAGCCTATGGCTGAAGCATAGGGAACATCTTTCATTTTCTCTCTATCTTCTGCTGTGGTCGGGCATTGAGTTTGACTCAACTTCACACCTTGTAGTACGGGCAAGAACCCTTTCTTTGCCTGATCCATTTTGAACTTTTTCAAAACTTTTTCAAGGTATGTGCTTTGTGAAAGTCCAATTAAGCGTCTTGATCTATCTCTATAAATCTTGATGCCCAATATATAAGCAGCTTCACCGAGGTCTTTCATAGAAAAACTTTTATTCAAGTATCCCTTTATGCTATCCAGAAATTCTATATCATTTCCAATTAATAATATGTCATCTACATATAATATCAGAAATGCTACAGAGCTCCCACTCACTTTCTTGTAAATACAGGCTTCTCCAAAAGTCTGTATAAAACCATATGCTTTGATCACACTATCAAAGCGTTTATTCCAACTCCGAGATGCTTGCACCAGTCCATAAATGGATCGCTGGAGCTTGCACACTTTGTTAGCACCTTTTGGATCAACAAAACCTTTTGGTTGCATCATATAGAACTCTTCTTCCAGAAATCCATTCAAGAATGCAGTTTTGACATCCATTTGCCAAATTTCATAATCATAAAATGCAGCAATTGCTAACATGATTCGGACAGACTTAAGCATCGCTACGGGTGAGAAAGTCTCATTGTAGTAAACCCCTTGAACTTGTCAAAAACCTTTTGCAACAAGTCGAGCTTTATAGATAGTTACATTACCATCAGCGTCAGTCTTCTTCTTAAAAATCCATTTATTCTCAATGGCTTGCCGATCATCGGGCAAGTCAACCAAAGTCCATACTTTGTTCTCATACATGGATCCCATCTCAGATTTCATGGCCTCTTGCAATTTTACGGAATCTGGGCTCATCATCGCTTCCTCATAGTTCGTAGGTTCATCATGGTCAAGTAACATGACTTCCAGAATAGGATTACCGTACCACTCTGGTGCGGATCTTACTCTGGTAGACCTACGAGGTTCAGTAGAAACTTGATCTGAAGTTTCATGATCAATATCATTAGCTTCCTCACTGATTGGTGTAGTTGTCACAGGAACCGGTTCTTGTGATGAACCACTTTCCAATAAGGGAGCAGGTACAGTTACCTCATCAAGTTCTACTTTCCTCCCACTCACTTCTTTCGAGCGAAACTCCTTCTCTAGAAAGGATCTGAATTTTGCAACGAAAATCTTGCCTTCAGATCTGTGATAGAAGGTGTACCCAACAGTCTCTGTTGGGTATCCTATGAAGACACATTTATCCGATTTGGGTTCGAGCTTATCTGGTTGAAGTTTCTTCACATAAGCATCGCAACCCCAAACTTTAAGAAACGACAACTTTGGTTTCTTGCCAAACCACAGTTCATGAGGCGTCATCTCAACGGATTTTGATGGTGCCCTATTTAACGTGAATGCGGCCGTCTCCAAAGCATAACCCTAAAACCATAGCGGTAAATCAGTAAGAGACATCATAGATCGCACCATATCTAGTAAAGTACGATTACGACGTTCGGACACACCATTTCGTTGTGGTGTTCCGGGTGGCGTGAGTTGTGAAACTATTCCGCATTGTTTCAAATGTAAATCAAACTCGTAATTCAAATATTCTCCTCCACGATCAGATCATAGAAATTTTATTTTCTTGTTACGATGATTTTCCACTTCACTCTGAAATTCTTTGAACTTTTCAAATGTTTCAGACTTGTGTTTCATTAAGTAGATATACCCATATCTTCTCAAATCATCTGTGAATGTGAGAAAATAACGATACCCGCCGCGAGCCTCAACATTCATTGGACCACAAACATCAGTATGTATGATTTCCAACAAATCAGTTGCTCGCTCCATAGTTCCGGAGAACGGCGTTTTAGTCATCTTGCCCATGAGGCACGGTTCGCAAGTACCAAGTGATTCATAATCAAGTGATTCCAAAAGCCCATCAGTATGGAGTTTCTTCATGCGCTTTACACCGATATGACCTAAACGGCAGTGCCACAAATAAGTTGCACTATCATTATCAACTTTGCATCTTTTGGTTTCAACACTATGAATATGTGTATCACTACTATCGAGATTCAATAAAAATAGACCACTCTTCAAGGGTGCATGATCATAAAAGATATTACTCATATTAATAGAACAACCATTATTCTCTGACTTAAATGAATAACCGTCTCGCATCAAACAAGATCCAGATATAATGTTCATGCTCAACGCTGGCACCAAATAACAATTATTTAGGTCTAAAACTAATCCCGATGGTAGATGTAGAGGTAGCGTGCCGACCGCGATCACATCGACTTTGGAACCATTTCCCACGCGCATCGTCACCTCGTCCTTAGCCAATCTTCGCTTAATCCGTAGTCCCTGTTTCGAGTTGCAAATATTAGCAACAGAACCAGTATCAAATAGCAGGTACTACTGCGAGCATTAGTAAGGTACACATCAATAACATGTATATCACATATACCTTTGTTCACTTTGCCATCCTTCTTATCCGCCAAATACTTGGGGCAGTTCCGCTTCCAGTGTCTAGTCTGCTTGCAGTAGAAGCACTCAGTCTCAGGCTTAGGTCGAGACTTGGGTTTCTTCTCTTGAGCAGCAACTTGTTTGCTGTTCTTCTTGAAGTTCCCCTTCTTCTTCCCTTTGCCCTTTTTCTTGAAACTGGTGGTCTTGTTAACCATCAACACTTGATGCTCCTTCTTGATTTCTACCTCCGCGGCTTTTAGCATTGCGAAGAGCTTGGGAATAGTCTTGTCCATCCCTTGCATATTATAGTTCATCACGAAGCTCTTGTAGCTTGGTGGCAGTGATTGAAGAATTCTGTCAATGACACTATCATCAGGAAGATTAACTCCTAGTTGAATCAAGTGATTATTATACCCAAACATTTTGAGTATGTGTTCACTGACAGAACTATTCTCCTCCATCTTGCAGCTATAGAACTTATTGGAGACTTCATATCTCTCAATCCGGGCATTTTCTTGAAATATTAACTTCAACTCCTGGAACATCTCATATGCTCCATGACGCTCAAAACGTCGTTGAAGACCCGGTTCTAAGCCGTAAAGCATGGCACACTGAACTATCGAGTAGTCATCAACTTTGCTCTGCCAGACGTTCTTAACGTCGTCAGTTGCATCAGCAGCAGGCCTGGCACCCAACGGTGCTTCCAGGACGTAATTCTTCTGTGCAGCAATGAGGATAATCCTCAGGTTACGGACCTAGTCCGTGTAATTGCTGCCATCATCTTTCAACTTTGCTTTCTCAAGGAACGCATTAAAATTCAACGGAACAACAACACGAGCCATCTATCTACAACAAACATAGACAAGCAAAATACTATTAGGTACTAAGTTCATGATAAATTTAAGTTCAATTAATCATATTACTTAAGAACTCCCACTTAGATAGACATCCCTCTAATCCTCTAAGTGATCACGTGATCCAAATCAACTAAACCATGTCCGATCATGACGTGAGATGGAGTAGTTTCATCGGTGAACAACATTATGTTGATCATATCTACTATATGATTCACGCTCGACCTTTCGGTCTCTGTGTTCCGAGGCCATATCTGTATATGCTTGGCTCGTCAAGTATAATCTGAGTATTCCGCGTGCGCAACTGTTTTTCATCCGTTGTATTTGAACGTAGAGCCTATCACACCCGATCATCACGTGGTGTCTCAGCACGAAGAACTTTCGCAACGGTGCATACTCAGGGAGAACACTTCTTGATAATTTAGTGAGAGATCATCTTAAAATGCTACCGTCAATCAAAGCAAGATAAGATGCATAAAGGATAAACATCACATGCAATCAATATAAGTGATATGATATGGCCATCATCATCTTGTGCTTGTGATCTCCATCTTCGAAGCACCGTCGTGATCACCATCATCATCGGCGCGACACCTTGATCTCCATCATAGCATCGTTGTCGTTACGCCATCTATTGCTTCTACGACTATCGCTACCGCTTAGTGATAAAGTAAAGCAATTACAGGGCGTTTGCATTTCATACAATAAAGCAACAACCATATGGCTCCTGCAAGTTGCCGATAACTTCGGTTACAAAACATGATCATCTCATACAATAAAATATAGCATCACGTCTTGACCATATCACATCACAACATGCCCTGCAAAAACAAGTTAGACGTCCTCTACTTTGTTGTTGCAAATTTTACGTGGCTGCTACGGGCTTTAGCAAGAACAGTTCTTACAGACGCATCAAAACCACAACGATAGATCGTCAAGTTAATGCTGTTTTAACCTTCGCAAGGACCGGGCGTAGCCACACTCGGTTCAGCTAAAGTGAGAGAGACAGACACCCGCCAGTCACCTTTAAGCACGAATGCTCGTAACAGTGAAACCAGTCTCGCGTAAGCGTACGCGTAATGTCGGTCCGGGCTGCTTCATCTCACAATACCGCTGAGCCAAAGTATGACATGCTGGTAAGCAGTATGACTTGTATCGCCCACAACTCACTTGTGTTCTACTCGTGCATATAACATCTACGCATAAATCCTGGCTCGGATGCCACTGTTGGGGAACGTAGTAATTTCAAAAAAAATTCCTACGCACACGCAAGATCATGGTGATGCATAGCAACGAGAGGGGAGCGTAATGTCCACGTTCCCTTATAGACCGTAAGCGGAAGCGTTATGACAACGCGGTTGATGCAGTCGTACGTCTTCACGATCCGACCGATCCAAGTACCGAACGTACGGCACCTCCGAGTTCAGCACACGTTCAGCTCGATGACGATCCCCGGACTCCGATCCAGCAAAGTGTCGGGGATGAGTTCCGTCAGCACGACGGCGTGGTGACGATGATGATGTTCTACCGGCGCAGGGCTTCGCCTAAACTCCGCGACGATATGACCGAGGTGGAATATGGTGGAGGGGGGCACCGCACATGGCTAAGGAACGATCACGTAGATCAACTTGTGTGTTCTAGGGTTCCCCCTGCCCCCGTATATAAAGGAGGGAGGGGGAGGTGCGGCCGGCCCCAAGGGGTGCGCCTGGAGGAGTCCTACTCCCACCGGGAGTAGGACTCCCCCCTCTTGCCTTGGTGGAGAAGGAAAGGGGGGAGGGGAAAGAGGAAAGGGGGGGCGCCGCCCCCCTCCTTGTCCTATTCGGACTAGGGAGGGAGGGGGCGCGCAGCCTGCCCTGGCCGGCCCTCCTCTTCTCCCTCATGGCCCATGTAGGCCCAATAACCCCCGGGGGGGTTCCGGTAACCCCCCGGTACTCCGGAAAAATCTCGGTTTCTCCCGGAACGATTCCGATATCCAAATATAGGCTTCCAATATATCAATCTTTATGTCTCGACCATTTCGAGACTCCTCGTCATGTCCTGGATCACATCCGGGACTCCGAACAACCTTAGGTACATCAAAATATATAAACTCATAATAAAACTATCATCGTAACGTTAAGCGTGCAGACCCTACGGGTTCGAGAACTATGTAGACATGACCTAGAACTATTCTCGGTCAATAACCAATAGCGGAACCTGGATGCTCATATTGGCTCCTACATATTCTACGAAGATCTTTATCGGTCAAACCGCATAACAACATACGTTGTTCCCTTTGTCATCGACATGTTACTTGCCCGAGATTCGATCGTCAGTATCTAATACCTAGTTCAATCTCGTTACCGGCAAGTCTCTTTACTCGTTACGTAATTCATCATTCCGTAACTAACTCATTAGCTACATTGCTTGCAAGGCTTATAGTGATGTGCATTACCGAGAGGGCCCAGAGATACCTCTCCGACAATTGGAGTGACAAAACCTAATCTCGAAATACGCCAAACCAACATGTACCTTTGGAGACAGCTGTAGTACTCCTTTATAATCACCCAGTTATGTTGTGACGTTTGGTAGCACCCAAAGTGTTCCTCCGGTAAACGGGAGTTGCATAATCTCATAGTTACAGGAACATGTATAAGTCATGAAGAAAGCAATAGCAATATACTAAACGATCAAGTGCTAGGCTAACGGAATGGGTCATGTCAATCACATCATTCTCCTAATGATGTGATCCCATTAATCAAATGACAACACATGTCTATGGTTAGGAAACATAACCATCTTTGATTAATGAGCTAGTCAATTAGAGGCATACTAGTGACTATATGTTTGTCTATGTATTCACACATGTATCATGTTTCCGGTGAATACAATTCTAGCATGAATAATAAACATTTATCATGATATGAGGAAATAAATAATAACTTTATTATTGACTCTAGGGCATATTTCCTTCAGTGTTGTGATACATCTCCAACGTATCTATAATTTTTGATTATTCCATGCTATTATATTATCTGTTTTGGCTGTTTTATATGCATTGATATGCTATTTTATATTATTTTTGGGACTAACCTATTAACCTAGAGCCCAGTGTCAGTTTCTGTTTTTTCCTTGTTTTTGTGTTTTGCAAAAAAGGAATATCAAACGGAGTCCAAACGGAATAAAACTTTCCTGATGATTTTTCATGGACCAGAAGACATCCACGGAACTTGGAGGCCAAGTCAGAAGAGTCCCGAGGGCTCCACAAGCCCTAGAGGCGCGCCCTAGGGGGGGGGCTAGCTTGTGCCTCCCCGGGAGTCCATCGACCTCCCTCTCAGCTCTATAAATCCTCAAATATTCCCCCAACATCAAAAGCATCCAAGAAAATAGTTTTCCTCTACCACAAGCCTCTGTTCCGGTGAGATCCCATCTGGGGACTTTTCCGACACCCTGCCAAAGGGGGATTCAATCACGGAGGGAATCTACATCAACTCTATTCCCCTATCGATGAAGCGTGATTAGTTTACCACAGACCTATGGGTCGATAGCTAGTAGCTAGATGGCTTCTTCTCTCTTTATGATCTTCAATACCATGTTCTCCTTGATGTTCTTGGAGTTCTATCCGATGTAATTTGTTTTGCGGTGTGTTTGTCGAGATCAGATGAATTGTGGATTTATGATCAGATTACCTACGAATATTATTTGAATCTTCTCTAAATTCGTATATGCTTGATTTGATATCTTTGTATTTCTCTTCGAATTATTGGTTTAGTTTGGCCATCTAGATTGATTCTTCTTGCAATGGGAGAGGTGCTTAGTTTTGGGTTCAATCTTGCGGTGTCCTCACCCAGTGACAAAGTAGGGGTAGCGAGGCACGTATTGTATTGTTGCCATCAAGGGTAAAAGATGGGGTTTATGTCATATTGCTTGAGTTTATCCCTCTACATCATGTCATCATATTTAAAGCGTTACTCCGTCCTGATGAACTTAATACTCTAGATGCATGTTGGATAGCGATCAATGTATGTAGTAATAGTACTAGATGCAGAATTGTTTCGGTCTACTTGACACAGACGTGATGCCTATATTCATAATCATTGCCTTGGATATCGTCATAAGTTTGCACTTTCTATCAATTGCTCGACAGTAGTTTGTTCACCCACCGCATGTTTTCTTTCAAGGGAGAAGCCTCTAGTGAAACCGATGGCCTCCGGGTCTACTTACTATCATATATTTTTAGATCTATAAAACAAAAAACACAAAATATCTTGCTGTAATTTATTTATTTTTACTTTGTTTTACGTTTTAGTAATCTTTTATATCTATCTCTATCAGATCTCATCCTTGCAAGTGACCGTGAAGGGATTGACAACCCCTTTATCGTGTTGGGTGCAAGTGTTTGATTTTTTGTGCAGGTGCATAGATTAGGGACATGTTCGTACCTCCTACTGGAATGATACCTTGGTTCTCAAAACTGAGGGAAATACTTATCTCTACTTTGTTGCATCACCCTTTCCTCTTCAAGAGAAAAACCAATGCAAGCTCAAGAAGTAGCATGCTCCAAGGCAAGATGGAAGATCCGACATTCCCTTGATGTAACTGACTATATGTAAACCCTAGTACCCCTTGTGTCTATATAAACCAGAGGGTTTAGTCCGTAGAGGCTAAGACAACAATCACCATCCTACTAGTCTAGGATTTAATTTATCTGATCTCGTGGTAGATCAACTTTGTAATCCCCATTGTCGGTATCAAAATCGGCAGATCTCAGGTCGGGAGGCCCAAGCTGTATGTCTGAGGATCGACAGTAACTACGATCAAAAGGACACAGTGTTTTCCCAGGTTTGGGCCCTCTTAATGGAGGTGAACCCCTACTCCTGCTTGATTATATTCGATGAGTATAGGGGTTACAAGAGTTGATCTACCTCGAGATTGTAATGGCTAAACCCTAGCTTGGCTAGCCTATCAATGTTTTGGTCCTGCCTTCGATCTAACCCTCCGGTTTATCTAGATATCGGAGGGGCTTAGGGTTGTACAAAGTCGGTTTAACAGAAAGGAAATAGTATATCCGGACACCTAAACTTGCCATCCACGTATACAAGAGTCCCTACCGGACACGAGAGGTAGTATTCTACCTTGTATCTTGACGGCCCATCAGTCTGGCCCATATCCAATAGACCGGACGCCCGATGAACCCTTAGTCCAGGACTCCCTTAGTAGCCCTTGAACCAGTCTTCAATGACAATGTGTTCGGTGCGGAGATTATCTTCGGCATTGCGAGGCGGGTTCCCTAAACAATATACGTCCGCTTTCCTCCATAAAAGAACTGTATTCGGCCTTGCATAATTAACACAACCCTTAGCCGCGAAGGCAGGATATATAAAAATAGGAACAATGTCTTTACTGACAACTTTTTCGGCGAAGCGTCAGACTTGACCCTTCAACATTTTGAAACGTTTTCACACCCCGCGTTCTGTGTTTCGAGGCCAAGGCCCATTGGCCCGTCCTGTCAAAACAAAGATCGTGCCCACTTATTACGGGATTGCTCACCAATAAAATTTGGGTAATCCAACCGTTTATGGCGCACGCTTTTGTTGGGAATATGGGAGTTGCAAGGCATAAGTGGGGGACGGTTGGCATTTTTACCGCTTATAATAGGGCAATGTATTTCTCCTTTCTCCCCCACACCTTCCAATCTCCTCAGCCTTCCAATCTCCCAAGCTCTCAGCGCCCGAAAAGTTTTCGTCTTCCTCACCACCACCGCCTCCTCCGACCATGGCCGGATCTGGTTCCAAGGGCAAGTGGGAGGCCTCCTCCATCATGGAGAAGGAGATAAAGGATCTCCGAAGTGTGGGATACCTAGCCGCAACCATCACGCACAGGCTCCCCCCAAGGGTCATATCATCCCCACTCCGGAGCCCGGTGAAAGGGTTGTCTTCCTCCCCCATTTCCTTAGAGGGTTAGGTTTTCTACTCCACCCCTTCGTCCAAGGACTAATGTTCTATTACGGGTAAGATTTCCATGATCTAGCCCCGAACTCTTTCCTCCACATCTCGGCGTTTATCATCGTGTGCGAGGCTCTACTCCGCATCCCTACTCACTTTGGCCTATGACATATAATGACACTAGAAAAGGTGATTGAAATTATCATTGATCAAACTTATGCACCTGCTAGCATTCACACTTCATAAATTATTTCTTTTATCATTTACTTACTCGAGGACGAGCAGGAATTAAGCTTGGGGATGCTGATACGTATCCAACATATCTATAATTTATGAAGCATTCATGCTATTATATTATCTGTTTTGGATGTTTATGGGCTTTATTATAGACTTTTATATTATTTTTGGGACTAACCTATTAACCGGAGGCCCAGCCCAAATTGTTGTTTTCTTGCCTATTTCAGTGTTTCAAAGAAAAGGAATATCAAACGGAGTCCAAACGGAATGAAACCTTCGGGAGAGTTATTTTTGGAACGGAAGCAATCCAGGAGACTTGGAGTGCACGTAAGGGAAGCAACGAGGAAGCCACGAGGCAGGGAGGCGCACCCTACCCCGCTGGGCATGCCCCCCACCCTCGTGGGCCCCTCGTGTCTCCCCTGACCGACTTCTTTTGCCTATATATGTCCATATACCCTAAAACATCGAGTAGCAGAATAGATCAGGAGTTCCGCCGCCACAAGCCTCTGTAGCCACCAAAAACCAATCGGGACCCTGTTTCGGCACCCTGCCGGAGGGGGGATCCCTCACCGGTGGCCATCTTCATCATCCCGACGCTCTCCATGATGAGGAGGGAGTAGTTCACCCTCAGGGCTGAGGGTATGTACCAGTAGCTATGTGTTTGATCTCACTCTCTCTCTCTCGTGTTCTTGAGGTGATACGATCTTGATGTATCGCGAGATTTGCTATTATAGTTGGATCTTATGATGTTTCTCCCCCTCTACTCTCTTGTGATGGATTGAGTTTCCCCTTTGAAGTTAACTTATCGGATTGAGTCTTTAAGGATTTGAGAACACTTGATGTATGTCGTGCCGTGCTTATCTGTGGTGACAATGGGATATTCACGTGATCTACTTGATGTGTGTTTTGGTGATTAACTTGCGGGTTCAATGAACTTATGCATAGGGGTTGGCAACTCTCTGGTAGAAACTTTGGGGCACTCTTTGAAGTACTTTGTGTTGGTTGAATAGATGAATCTGAGATTGTGTGATGCGTATCATATAATCATTCCCACGGATACTTGAGGTGACATTGGAGTATCTAGGTGACATTAGGGTTTTGGTTGATTTGTGTCTTAAGGTGTTATTCTAGTACGAACTCTATGATTGATCGAATGGAAAGAATAGCTTCGTGTTATTTTACTACGGACTCTTGAATAGATCGATCAGAAAGGATAACTTTGAGGTGGTTTCGTACCCTACAATAATCTCTTCGTTTGTTCTCCACTATTAGTGACTTTGGAGTGACTCTTTGTTGCATGTTCAGGGATAGTTATATGATCTAGTTATGTTATTATTGTTGAGAGAACTTGCACTAGTGAAAGTATGAACCCTAGGCCTTGTTTCGAAGCATTGCAATACTGTTTGTGCTCACTTTTATCATTAGTTACCTTGCTATTTTTATAATTTCAGATTACAAAAACCTATATCTACCATCCATATTGCACCTGTATCACCATCTCTTCGCCGAACTAGTGCACCTATACAATTCACCATTGTATTGGGTGTGTTGGGGACACAAGAGGCTCTTTGTTATTTGGTTGCAGGGTTGCTTGAGAGAGACCATCTTCATCCTACGCCTCCCACAGATTGATAAACCTTAGGTCATCCACTTGAGGAAAATTTGCTACTGTCCTACAAACCTCTGCACTTGGAGGCCCAACAACGTCTACAAGGAGAAGGTTGCATAGAAGACATCAAGCAACGGACCATCGTGAGCCTTCTCCCCCTGCCATGGAGGACACCGAGGTGTAGTCCCAAAGGACTTCTCCTAGCCGAGGAGGGGCGGACGAGGCCATCCAGAAGGCGCACGAGGGTAACATCTCGGATGCCGTAGAGCGGGGCACGACGACCCCCATGACCATTGAGGGTGCGGGGCCTCAACAGTTTGGGCCCTCACCGAACACCACCCCGGAGACCAATGTGGATCCGGGTTCGGACCAACACCCCCTTCCACAGAGAAGGAGGAGCAGCAGCTCCATCAGCGGCCTCTGTTAATCCAGGGGCCGCTGATACTCTGGAGGAAGCACTACAACGTGCTTCCATCATGGAGGAGCACCGCACCCTGATGGGTGTGGTTATGGAAAAGGTTCGGTCCGCGAAGAGCAGACTGAACTAGGCCTTCAACAGCCTACTGACGGGCTTTGAGGTATGGGATGTAATTCTCTTGCAAGTTTTTTTATGTGCAAGGTTGAACCTATGTATAGACAATAGCCCCTCAGACTCTGTCCGGATTAGAACAATCCGGATGGAGGATCAAAATAAGCTGATAATGTATCGTACTATCTTGTTGGACTGACATCTATGCTAGCGGCTACTACCCAAGCCGTAGAGGTTTTCGAGCTCAACCGGAAGCTTCGGCTAGCCGATGAGGAGCTCGACCGCGTCAACAAGCGGTTTGACGAAACTCAAGGTATGCGCCACTTGTACATACCCGAAGTAATATGTGCACGATTCTTAAAATTTACCGAGTTTTATGATTATACTCATAGTTGGCGCAGCCGTGGTCGAGTCCCTCAAGACCGCCCTCACCCAAGCCAAAAAAGAGGCGGAGGTGAGCAGGGCGGCTGTCGGCATTCTGGAAACAGGGGTACCCAGACTTGCCTGCCTGCGGCCTGCAGCGTGGCTCAAGGAGTGGCCCAGTATGGCCCATCTTCGTCAACACAAGCTCAAGACCCTCGCGAGGGGCCAAGCCTCGCGGGGCGGACGACAGGAAGCTTCCGTAGGAACAGCCTCGTCAGGCTGGCTCACGAGGAGGCGGAGAGATCAAGGCGGGGTACCTCACGAGGTGCCCGTGACGCAAGCCATGACGACCGAAGCCAGGCGGGTGCCAGGCGGGCCAGCCTGGGCAGTGTCCTTGTTTCCCCTTCGGTGCAAATGGGGCAAGCACAGGCCAAGGCATCAGGAAAAGGTTACCGTTTCGGTGCAACAAGACCAAGACCAGCAGGACGGCAGGATGGAGGTCATCCTGGAGCCCAGGAAGGCATCATCGTCAGAGCCTTTGGCAGGCGAGGACCACTTTAGTCAGGATAAGTGTACTAGATGTTCCCCTTCAAAATGACCAATTGTTGGCGCCCTTCCCGCTCAATATTTGGGAAGAGGACCAGGGCCTTGCTCTATAAATAGGACTAGCCGCCCTCAAGGCAAACAGACAGACAGACAGAGAGGAGATCAACCATTCGAACCCTAGCCAGAACCACCACACCAACACAAGAACTCCTCCCCTCGCGAGGTTGTTCTTCCCTTGTATTGTTCATCATCAGCCCCTGAGGCAATCCACACACCACACACTGGAGTAGGGTATTACACCACAATGGTGTCCTGAACCAGTATAAACCCTGCGTCCCTTGTGTTGTTCTTCATGTAGCCTAGATCCTTTGCGAGGCGACGAGACATGAGCCGGTAGGGGGAGTGATCTCCATGCGCACCCTAGAGTTCGAACCTTAAGGGTCTGCCAGAACCCGATATCCGACATTTGGCGCGCTAGGTAGGGGTGTGTCGGAATCACGCCTTTCGCCGTCTTGCGTTTCGCCGTCCATCGCATCCATGTCTGACGCTCTTAAGCCCGCGCCGAGCGCCGGGCTGCTCTCGCCACCCGCGTCGCCCAGACGACGCTCGTCGGCAGACGCCCCCGTCGTTCCCCGTCGCCTGTCGCCAACGCCGCCACTGGCCCGGCGGGGAACGAGCAGCAGGCTTCATCCCTGCATCCTTCGGTGCGGCAAGAAGGCCGTACCGCCACCCCGTCGCTGACTCCAGCCGGTTCGTCGTCTCACGTCCGTCGCGCCCCCACATACGCGCACGCGGCGCTGCTCCTGGCGCGAGAGCTCCTGCACTACCGTCCCGTCGATGACCTCTACGAGGACTGGCTCGCCCGCATCACCGAGCTCGTCAACGCTGCAGGGGGCTCTCCTATGCCCCCTCTCTCGCTGCCTCGCCCTCCACCCTGCATAGGAGGCGCGGATCAGGAGGTGCCTCCGCCACCTCCTCACCAAGAAGGCGTCCTAGCCCCAAGGCGTGCGGCCCCTGGATGTGACCCGCTCCGTCCAGCGACCGTACAGCAGGAGAAGAGCTGCCAAGAGATCCCTCGTCCCCAAGAAGCTGCCCGCGTGCTCCCTACACCGGCACGTCATGACCACGCTCCTGCTCCAGCGTGCCAAGACCCCGCGCTGCTCCTGACGGCAACGCGCGGAGATCTCCAAGATCAAGCCCTTCGCCACCAAAGGCCTCCTGTACCACTTCGGGCTATCGTGCCTTCACCTCCGAGCTGCGCAGCATAGCTTGGCCGGGAAAGTTCAAGCCCGATCTGCCTCCATGCTACGATGGCACGGCTGACCCTGCGGAGTTCCTCCAGCTCTACAAGCTGGGCATTGAAGCCGCCAATAGGGACGCGAAGGTCATGGCGAACTGGTTTCCCATGGCGCTCAAGGACGGTGCCCGCACCTAGTTCCTGAACCTGGCTCCTGGCACGATTTCCTCTTGGGACGAGATGCGCACTCGCTTCATCGCCTACTTCCAAGGCACTCGTGACCGGCCCCCGGCCATGAGCGACCTTTGCCGCATCAAGCAATAGCTAGAAGAGACCCTACAGAAGTACATCCAGTGTTTCAACAACGCTCGCCTCAAGATCCCCAGGGTGACTGAGGAAGCCATCATCTCAGCCTTCTCTGACGGCATGCGTGACATCAAGATGAAGGAGGAGTTAGCAATCCATGAAGACATGTGCACATCCCTGGAGCTGTTCAACTTGGTGACCAAGTGCGCCAGAGCTGAGGAAGGGCGCCTCTCCCTCCTCGAGCTTCCGGCCGCCGATCCAGAAGAAAAGAAGCCCAAGGTCAAGGACATGAAGCGCAAGGGGGCTGCTGTGCTTGCAGCAGAGCCAGACACCAAGCGAGGTAGGGATCAGCCTGAGTCATCCAAGGGCAGCCGGTACTGTGTGTACCACGATCTCCACACCCACAACACCAATGAATGCCGAGAGCTCAGGGCTGTGCGAGATGGGCGTATCGGCCGACGCCCCGAGTGCAACGACCGGGGCTATGGACGAGGAGGAGGAAGAGGTGGAGGACGAAGGGAAGACCGTGGCCCTCGCCAGGGGTGGCGTGACCGACCTCGCGAGGACCGCTGGCAGGACCAGCCTCGTGAGGGAGGCTGGAGGGATCAGCCTCGTGAGGATCACCCTCAGGGCAACGCAGGCCTCCCTCCTCTGCCACCACCGCCGAGGAGGAATGAAGACCATCATCAGGACGAAGGGGCTGGGGGCTTCCAGGAGCCACGCGCAATCGCTTGCATCCTAGGCGGCGCTCAGGCCCCAGCCTCTCAGCACATCATCAAACAGTTTGCTCGCGAGGTGAATGCAGTCCTCCCCAAGCTTGAGGCCACGCGCCCTATCAGGTGGTCAGCGTGCGCTATCATGTTCAACTCCGCGGATCAGCTCAAGTGCGCAGCCACGGCCGGAGCCCTCCCGATGCTTTGCTCGCCAGTCATCAACAATGTGCAAGTCACCAGGACCCTCATCGATGGCGGAGCGGAACTCAACGTCCTGTCCGTCGAGACATTCGACAATCTCTAAGTGCCATACGATCAGCTTCAGCCGACCAAGCCCTTCGCAGGAGTCACTGATGGTTCCACCGTTCCAATAGGGCAAGTTCGCCTTCCTGTCACCTTTGGGCAGCGCAACAACTACCGCACCGAGCTTATCGACTTCAATGTCGCCCACATTCGCCTGCCATACAATGCCATCCTTGGGTACCCAACTCTGGCCAAGTTCATGGCAGTGACTCATCATGGCTACAATGTCCTCAAGATGCCAGGAAGTGGTGGATTCATCATGGTGCCTTGTGAGGAGAGGGATGCAGTGTGTTCTCTTGAACGTGCTTTTCAAGCCGCAGCAATCGAAGACCCAGATCACAGGGGCAGGAGACTTCCCGAGGCAGTCCCTAAGAAGAAGAAGGCATCACCCGGTCCGAACCCTTAGGAGGCAGGCCCCTCCAATGGTGTTGTGTCAGGATCCGCGCCCGATCAAGGGGCGCCTCCTTCTGCCGCATAGGAAGGCGCGCCCGGCGCCCTCCTCGGGCAAGGCTCGAGGGCTCTCTCCTGGAGGGCGACCAACTTTGCCAAGGTCATGAGGGAGGCGCTCGGGCACCACTTGGAGGCGTGCTTCAAAGCACGTTTCCCTCAGGAAAGAGCGAGGCAAGGAGGGCCAAACCCTCGGGAGTTCATCGCGAGAAGCATTCAGGAGCTGCAGGAGTCAAGAGTCATGAGTGGCAGCCGCTGCTTACCCGCGGTAGCTCCCCATCCAGGCGAGGATGGTGGGCTGCGCGTCTGCATCGACGTACCAGGGCTCAACCGAGCCGCATCTCAAGAGCGCCTATGGCCTTCGCGCGTGGGGCATTGTGAGGGTCCATCTCACAGCTACGTTCACATGCCTTTCAGCCTACCGAACGCAGTTGCCGCTCACCAGCGCCTGCTGAGGAGAATTCTGGAGGCTCAGGAGGTCAGGCATTCCGCAGTCCTGGCAGAGATGGAGATGGCCCTTGAAGAGCCGCCTGCGCCCCTGGAGCCTCCCGAGGCTCCTGGGCCTAGGGGCTCGTGAGGACCGGCTTCCGCAGCGCGCGACGTCCGCTACTTCAGCATTCCCTCATCTCCAACTTCATCAGGTGACACCCTTCAAGTTTCATTTTCAGCTGGGAGGGCCCCCAGGGCTGCATCATTCCTAGGCCGCGTGGGTCCGTTCCTGCGGCATGTATCTCTTTTGTTCATGCCTTTAGGTTACTTTGTTGGGGGCGCCCCTCGGGCTGCATTATCCCCAAGCTACTCGGGCCTGACCCAGTGGCATGTATCTTTCTCGCATCTATTCAGGTCGTGCATTTGACCAGCCATGATTATTACTTGATGTCTGTGATGGCGCCCTCCCTCATGCCAACCGCTTGCATGTTAAAAGGGGGGGTACCTGAGCATCGCGACTCATGGACTCTTACTAGCTCTCCAGCCCTCACCTCCTGGCCTTGTCCACGGCATCGCGACCTGGCATACCAGCGACGGCTGAGCTCGCTCGAGGCCCGGGACCTGAGGACGTAGAGCGTCGGCATCTAACCAAATTTGCAGGAGCACATTACAAACAAAGGCCCAGTGCCAGGCGCAACCCGCCTTGAGGTAGGGCCCCGTGAGTCCCGCGCTGGCTCACGGGTGCCCAGATACACGTCGTCAAGCCCTACCGTGCCAGCCACGTGTCAGGGCAGGGCTGTACACGCCCTGGGGGCTCCTCCCGGAGGGGAGCCCCCTCCCACGCACCAGTGGAAGCACCATGCTCCGTGCTGGCCGACGACACTGCCGAGGAGCGGCTATGCCCGTACACATATAGAAGCACTATGCTCCGCGCTGGTGATAAACAACTAAGGGTGGCCCACGACCGCATCAACCTCAGGGAGCCCAGAGCTCAGTATCCAGCCCTATCGTAACGCCTCCCCTCGGGAGTGCCACGCGAGGGGGCTGGACACGGGGGCTGCGCCCGGGCCACGCCCGAGCGCACACCACCCAGCCAGGCCCCTCGGGCCTGGTTCGTCGCGCGCCCTTCCCTGAGCGGAGCTAAGGTACGAAGGCCGTTTGAACGTCAAGGGGGACTCCTGAGCATCGCGACCCAGGAGCCTAACTGGTCACGTAGCCCCTCACTCCTTGGTCCGATCCTGGTTTCCGGTCGGGGCTAATGGCGGTTGAGGTATGCGCGGGGCCGGGCCCTGCCGACGTAGAACGGTAGATCCACTTCTATGCCTCCCCTTCCTACTTGTTGTTCGCGCGTCAAGGGAGACTCCTAAGCATCGCGACTCAGGAGCCTAACTGGTCACATAGCCCCTCACTCCTTGGTCCCGTCCTGGTTTCCGGTCGGGGCTAACGGCGGCTGAGGTATGCGCGGGGCCGGGCCCTGCCGACATAGAAGACAAGCAAGTAGGAAGGAAAAGCGCAAATCTCAAGGAATTCAAAAGCAAATATTACAGTCCATAGGTTGTTTTCACAACGCCAAACACAAGTTTAAACGCCTCCACGAGGCATGATGCATGTTGCAGGAACTAAAACAGGATAGAAGCCGCGGAGGGGTCACTTTCCGGCGGTGCCATCGCTGGTGGTGGAGTTACGCTGGGCGGCTCCACCTCCCGAAGCCCCAGGGTTGGCAGCAGCTCACCTTGGCCTGGTGCTGAAGGCGCGGAACCTCGCCAGCAGGGCTTCCGCTTGACCCTTCACTGCCTCAGCAGCGGCAGCGGCAAGCTTGCCGCTTGCAGGCTGTCAAGATCGATATTGGGGTCGTGAAGATGGACGTGGGTGAAGACACGCGCCAGCGCTGCAGAAGAAAGAACACGTGCCTCGGCCTTGGCTGTGGGGCCAAGGCCGTCCGTGACATCTTCAAGTGCGCGGACCAGGAAGGGAAGCAACTTGGCGGGGCCATCCTCGGCGCCAGCTAGCGGCTTTTCCAGGCCGCCATCATAAAGTGTCTTCAGCGAGGCGCGAGCCCTCTTCTCCAGCTGCGCGAAGGCCACACGGTCCTCGGCCAGGACCCTCGCCTTGCTGTCCAGCTTGATCCTCTCCGCCTCCAACGCCTGTTCCAGCGTCTCCAACCGACCACGACGTTCATCAAGCTCGGCGTCCTGGTCCCTGACAGGAGCATCTCGAGTCTTCCTCTCCTTCTCCTTCTCCTGGCGGTCACGGACCTCCTTGGCGAGCTCGTCGCGCAGGCCTTGCAGCTCGCTCTCCAGCGCCTTGCAGCGGCCCCGGACATCCGCAGCCTCACCCAAGGCGGCGTCGCGAGCAACCTTAGCTTGGAGGATGGCCTGCTTCTCCTCATCGCAGGCCGTCACGGCCTGGACCAGCGCCGCTCGAACGGAGGCATCAGAGCGGACCCAGCCAGAGGCCAACTCCAGGCGCCCGGCCACCAGGCGGGGGTCGGCGCCCTGGAGATCTTCTCGCAGCCGGTCCAGCTCAGCAGCAGCACGATCCAAGACAGTGCAAGGAGTTGGGGAAACGGCGGTTGGCGGAGTAGGAGGAGAAGACGGCAGTGTGATCACAGCATCAAGCGTCGGGACCTTCTGAGCCCTGACGGTCGCAGTAGCGGCATCGGGCATGGATGCCTCGGGAGTCGCCTAGGACACGGGGGCTGAGCCCATGCTAGCGCGCCCCGCATGGCCTTGCGAGGATGACCGGGCAGGAAAGGCTCGAGCCTCCCCACCTCTTTCCCCCGCGGATGGAGGCATTGCCCCAGGCGAGGCCTCTAGGGCCCCTTTCAGCCTTTTCGCTGCAGGCACCGGCCTAGCCAAAGGATGCGGACGTCAAGCCTCAGCAACAGAAGTAGGAAGCAAAACAAAAATCAAGCACTTACTGGTCATCGTTCGCGGACTCAAGCAGCCTCCGGCTGAAATTGAAGCCCGAGAGCTGACTGCTGGGGTCAGCCTCAAGAGACACGGAAGCAGAGGGCACATTAGAGGAGTTAAAGCTGGCTTCAGGCCGCCTTGGAGCCGGAGCAGACCCGCAGGGAACCAGCCCCGTCCTGTCCTTTCTTCGGACCAGGGTGAGCTCTCCCCGCCTCTCTCGTTGTCGGCCTCGTCGTCGTCCGGCATGTGGCGGAGGGAGCGGGACCTGCGCTGAGGAAGGGACTTCCCCGACTCTCCGTTGGTCGCCTCAGAGTCGGACTCCTCTTCCTCCACCTCTTCTTCCTCCTCCCTGCCGGAGTCGCTGGAAGATGCGTTCACCATCGCCAGAGCCGCCAGATCCTCGGGAACTTCCGCAGGCACTAGCCCCTCCCCGTTGAAGGTGGGCATGGAGTTCACCACCTGCTCCCAGTCACCATGAAGGAACAGGGGTACAGGAGCACCCTCCAGTCTCACCACGTCTCCTTTGACCAAGGAATGGAGGATCGCGGCCAAATCTTCATCGGCTAGGGCCGCGGAGCTCAGGCGGAGGGCGGCATCGGCTTCCCCGAGCCTCCAAAGTGGGAGCGGGTGTTCCCGAAGAGGAGCCATCCGGTGCTCGAGGAACTCCCTCGGGAGCGTCGCCCCGGTCAGCTTCGCCGCCGCCAGGTTTCCTGGCCTCAGGTCCACGTCCATCCTCTTGAGCACCGGCGTCGTGCGGGGATCGACGAGCTCCACGCGGGATCGGCTGAGGGTGGATGCGCCCAACATCCACCATAACCCACTTGCTCCGGAAGCCTTCTATCCTCTTCTCAGGCTTCGAGATGGCATTGGAGCTGGAGTATGCGACAAAGCTCGCGCACGCGGAGATGGGGCCGCGAGAAACCCGAAGGTAAAAGTAATGGCGCTGCAAGGCCACCGAAGGCTTTACCCCAACGTGAGCCTCACAATAATAGGCAAAAATTGCCAGAAGGAGAACAGAGTTGGGGTGGAGGTGCAGAGCTTGCAAGTTGTATTGGCGAAGAACAGCAAGGAAGAACTCGGAAAAGGGAGGCACCATCCCGGCGACGATGGCACTCACGAAGAGCGGGTAGAAGGTGCTCCCTTCTCTTCAGGCAGGGCGGAGCCGACCTTGAGCACCACCGCCGCCTCGTTGCCCTGCGCCACCATCATCTGGCGCGTGAGGGCGAGGTTCTTCTCCGACACGTTCGAAGGATCCAGAGCGGGTGAGTACCAGGTCTCGACCGGAGTCTGGCGAGGCGCCATGGCTTGCTGAAGGTGTGGGGTTGAAGCAGATCTGGAGGATTTAGGGAGCAAGAAGGAGGAGAGCGAGAAAGGGGATCTGGGACAAATGACTGGTGAAGGCAAAGAAGGTAAGCCTGGCCCGGGGCCTCCCTTTTGTCTAGACACACAATTGCCGAGGCATCGTGGGGAAGCAGGGACGCCCACGTCCAATCAACCGCCACGCGGCGCCCAAGGCCGCAGGCTGTTGGGGCCTGCGGCGCTTCGCACTTGCCCCTTCGCTTCCCTGCTAAGCCAAGTCCGGGCGCGCCTTGGGCCTGGGGGCTACTGTCAGTGTTCTGGGAATGGGGGTACCCAGACTTGCCTGCCTGCGGCCTGCAGCATGGCTCAAGGAGTGGCCCAGTACGACCCATCTTCATCAACACAAGCTCAAGACCCTCGCGAGGGGCCAAGCCTCGCTGGGCAAACGGCAGGAAGCTTCCGCAGGCACAGCCTTGTCAGGCTGGCTCGCGAGGAGGCGGAGAGATCAAGGCGGGGTACCTCACGAGGTGCCCGTGACGCAAGCCATGACGACCGAAGCCAGGCGGGCACCAGGCGGGTGCCGGCCTGGGCAGTGTCCTTGTTTCCCCTTTGGTGCAAAGGGGGCAAGCACAGGCCAAGGCATCAGGCAAAGGTTACCGTTTCGGTGCAACAAGACCAAGACCAGCAGAACGGCAGGATGGAGGTCATCGTGGAGCCCAGGAAGGCGTCATCGTCAGATCCCTTGGCAGGCGAGGACCAACTTTAGTCAGGATAAGTGTAATAGATGTTCCCCTTCAAAATGGCCAATTGGTGGTGCCCTTCCCGCTCAATATTTGGGAAGAGGACCAGGGCCTTGCTCTATAAATAGGACTAGCCGCCCTCAAGGCAAGAGACGGGACAGAGGAGATCGACCATTCGAACCCTAGCCAGAACCACCACACCAACACAAGAACTCCTCACCTCGCGAGGCTGTTCTTCCCTTGTATTGTTCATCATCAGCCCCTGAGGCAATCCACACACCACACACTGGAGTAGGGTATTACACCACAATGGTGGCCTGAACCAGTATAAACCCTGCGTCCCTTGTGTTGTTCTTCGTGTAGCCTAGATCCTTTGCGAGGCAACGAGACATGAGCCGGTAGGGGGAGTGATCTCCGCGCGCATCCTAGAGTTCGAACCTTAAGGGTCTGCCGGAACCCGAAATCCGATAGAGGCCGCTGACAAAGCAGCCAAGGAGTTAGAGGTGGAGCAAACGACCTGCCGAAGACATGAGGCACGGGTGGGCGAGGTTGAACAAGAGCTCAAGGACGCCATAGCTAAGTGCGAAACCTTGGAGCAAAGACTTCGGAGCAAGCCTCCGTACTCGCCAAGGCTCTCGAGGGCATGAAGAAGGCCCGGGTTGAAGCCCTGGGCGCTTGTCAGCAGATCCTGGAGGCAAGGCAGATAGTGGCTGGTAAGGCCTTTCTTCTGCAGAGTAAATTTACAAGTAAGAGATACATCTTGCTGACCCGAGTTTGGAGTTCTCGAGGCGCTTTTGTGGATCTGCCGGGGAGTGTTGTTGACGCCACAGAGTTCTTCCGAGCCGAAGAGGGGGAGCTCGACGGAGAAGCTGTTCTGGTCACAGTACCTTGCACCAAAGCATCCAACGCCCCTCGGCGATCAACTGAAGTAGCTTACCGAGCTGCACAGGGTGGCCAGACTGGCCATGAAGGATGTAATAGTCCGTCTTTGGCCAGCCGAGCCCATACCCAGCAGCTACTTCAGACTCATGAAGTGGCTGGTTGACGCGCATCCTCGGATCGACGCCATCAAGCGGTCGACCTACATAGGAGGTGCCCGGATGACCTTCTCCCGAGTCAAGGTAAAATGGGCGAAGATGAAGACCACCGAAATTGCCACCGCTGGGCCGCCTGAAGGCAAGGATCACCGGCGGCCGGAGAAGTACTTCAACGAGGTCCTCGAGGGAGCCTGCATTGTAGAGGGTCAATGCTCAAAGGATATCATATTTGAGTAGTGAGTCCGGTTTGTAAGAACCATGTAATGAACTCATAATGTGAAATATTTATGCTTGCGCTTTATGATTTTGTTAGTTTATCCTCCTATTTGGCCATTTATTTTATAAGTCTGGAAGTTTACCAGTCGTCGGCTTCTGCCTCCATGTAAATATTACAGGGGTGTACGGGAATGCATGTCCGCACTTTATCCAACGTCTTGGTCCTATATAGGAGGCATCTTGCGAGATGAACAAGGCAATCAGACTATGCGGTTTTATCACTTTCACTTAGCCATAAGAGTCCACTGGTGGGGCTAAGTACTAGCCCCTTGTTGCGTGAACGGCGATCCAGAGTACGACGCCTTTGCAACGCGACTGGTCGAAGCCCAGCCCCTCGTATAACACGACATAAATCGTGAACGATTTGTAGTATAACAATAAGTCACCGGATCGCTGACCCGCTCTCGTATTTCATGACAGTCAGTTTTTGGCTTTCTCTATTGAGGTACTTAACCGAACGAACCGGAAATACAATCGCAGCAGTTCTCCCTTTACTACCTTAGCCGAACTTGCAGAACGTAAGGTGGCAAACACAGGAGCCGGGCAACCCACCTATAGACCAAAGACATGACTTGGAGCCGATGCATATAGTGCAATATCCGGAACGCTGAAGAATTCCCTAGAGATGTTCGGACTTTTAAGAGTTTGTGGGGCCGAATACAGCCCCCGGTATGAAGGTCGTGCCGAAGCACATATGTCAATCGAAAGCAAGGAGGGAATACCGATGACGAGATAATATAAGAAGCCAACACAAAGGTGGTGATCGTCTGTTTCCCTTATATCCTTATCAATACGTCGAGGCGTGTTTCGACAAACAATGCCATTGGTATTAAGGTCATGTTACATGCCTAAAAGAAAGAAAGAAAATTACATAAGGGAAAGTCTAACACAGGGCCTAAAGGTAATGGTTCAAAGACTCCAGTGATGCCCTGCCGCTCGTCTGCACCATTTCTCCTTAGTAACAAGTCCTTCGATAGGTGTTTTTGGTGGTTGGCCGAAAATACGGGAAACACTAGCCTTGAAAGGACGCCTGATGCAACCATACAACAAAATAGGGCTCTTAATGAACCTGTAGTGAAAAAAGATGTATGCAGTCCCAATAGGGTCAAGCCATACTATGGACTTGTTTTGTTGTGTGCCTCCGGCGCTGCCCAAGGTATTTTGAGTGTGTATTTATGTACGCATGGTACATAAGCTGCAACCTTATGGGGAAGTCGGTGGAGGTTGAAAAACTAATCTAGGTCCGGATCCGTCGAGGTATCGCAGTGATGTGCGGACCAGACTCGTTTAGAGATGTTGCTGGCTTTAATGTCTAATGTATTATTTGGCTTGATAAGGCCACCATACACCTCGGCTGCAAGGGTCGTGGTGTGTTCTTCAGTACGGAGGGAACACTCCATATTTCAATTGACTGTAGTAATGCCACGAGGTCCAGACATCTTAAGCTTCAAGTAGGCATAGTGCGGGACTTCATTAAAGCGGGCAAAAGCAGTTCATCCAAGCCATGCGTGATAACCACTGCGGAAAGGGACGATGTCGAAGATTAATTCTTCACCCCGGAAGTTGTCTCGGGAGCCGAATACTACCTCCAGTGTCAGTGAGCCCGTGCAATGGGCCTCCACTCCGGGTATCACACCTTTAAAGGTAGTGTTACTAGGCTTGATTCGTGATGGGTCAATGCCCATCTTGCTGACAGTGTCTTGATAAATCAATTTGAGACTGTTGCCCCCGTCCATAAGGACTCTAGTGAGATGATATCCGTCGATAATTGGATTGAGTACCAGGGTGGCCGAACCCTCGTGATGGATACTGGTTGGGTAATCCCTGCGATCAAAAGTGATCGGACAGGCTGACCATGGGTTGAACTTTGGGGCGACAGGCTCTACGACGTAGACGTCCCTTAGTGCACGCTTGCGCTCCCTTTTGGGAATGTGAGTGACATAGATCATGTTCGCTGTTTTCACCTCGGAGGGAAACTGCTTTTGGTCCCTGTTGTTCGGCTGACGGGGCTCATCATCATCCTCACTTGGAGGTCCCCTTCCCTTGTGTTTGGTATTTACCTTACCAGCCTGTTTGAAAACCCAACAGTTCTTGTTGGTGTGGTTAGCAGGTTTATCGGGTGTGCCATGAATCTGACAGGGCCTCTCAAGGATCTTATCCAAGCTAGATGGACCGTCCCTGTTGCCTTTGAAAGGTTTCTTCCGCTGACCGGATTTAGAACTGCTGAATCCGGCATTGACTGTCGTATCATCTACGTCGTCATTGTTGCTCCAACGTTTGTTTTTATTGCGGCGTGGTTTACCATTGCCATCCCTAGCCTCAGAAGTGCTGGGGTCGCCCGAGCTGTTGCTTCTACGAGCCAACCAGCTATCCTCACCCGTGCAAAAACGGGTCATAAGTGCAGTTAAGGCTGCCATGGTCTTTGGCTTCTCCTACCCGAGGTGTCGGGCGAGCCATTCATCCCGGAGGCTGTGTTTGAAGGCCGCTAAGTCTTCGGCATCCGGACAGTCCACGATTTGGTTCTTTTTAATTAGGAACCGATTCCAAAGCTTGTGTGCCAATTCGTCTGGTTGCTGGATTATGTCACTCAAGTCGTCAGCATCAGGTAGCCGGACATAAGTTCCCTAAAAGTTGGCCCTAAATGCATCTTCCAAATCTTCCCAGGTTCTAGTGGAGTTTTCTAGGAGGTTGTTCAGCCAGTGTCGTGCTGGTCCTTTCAGCTTTAGGGGAAGATATTTAATGGCATGGATGCCATCTCCACGAGCCATATGAATGTGGAGAAGAAAATCTTCAATCCAGATGGCCGGATCCGTCGTTCCATCATACTGCTCGATGTTCACGGGTTTAAACCCTTCTGGAAACTGGTGTTGCATTACCTCATCAGTGAAGCACATGGGGTGTGTGGCACCCCTATATCGTGCGACATCACGGTGAAGATCGGATGACATCTGAGTTTGGTTCTGATCCCAAATATTGTAATGTTCATCACGCCGGACTTCATAGCCGTTATCTCGTGCCGGGGCACGACCTCTTGATCCATAGACCGATCTGGTATGAGCGGCTTTATTGGCCAGGTCCCGTTGCAAGTCATATGTGTAACCCACAGCTGATGTCTCCTTGCCTCTTCGACGAGGGGGTGTCGGCTGGTGTTCGGCTTGATATGCCGCTTTATCCCGTCCACATGGTGGTCGGTCTGGTTGATCTGCCTAATTGTATTTCACGGTATTGGCTCAAGGGCTTCATCGTCGAATTGTGGTAGCAGCTTGCACTTGGGGTAACTTTTTATAGGTCGCTCGTGGCCGTACTCCTCGGCAGTCAGGATCTTGGTCCACCTTTCATTGAGCATATCTTGTTCAGCTTTGAGCTGATGCTATTTCTTTTTCAGGCTCCCCGTTGTGGCGATGAGCTGTCGCTTGAAGCGTTCTTGATCGAGGGGTTCCTCCGGGATGATAAAGTCTTCTTCACCGAGGCTAACATCCTCTTCGAAGATTGGCATATAGTTGTTGTCTTCCGAATCTTCATGATCAGCGTGTTCGGGGCTATATTGACCCTCTTCTCTCTCATCCTGTTCGGACGTGGGATCGACGGGGTGTTCGGGATCTTCGGCATCATCCAGAGTCTCATTCTCTCCGGTGCTAGTATTACTATTTTTCACCGGACACGATCGTGAGCGACGCCGTTGACGTTGGCGCTTTGGTGGTTTAACGATGGGCTTGTCCTCATCGGCGTTCTGATTATCCTCATCATCCTTTTTATCAGGAGTGTCCACCATGTATACGTCATAGGTTGAAGTGGCCGTCCAACGCCCTGTGATGGGTGGGACTTGGCCTAATTCGGCGTCGGTATCGTCGTCCATACCGTCAATGTCTTCGAATGCGTAATCTAGCAAGTCGGTTAAATCCTCGATGGTGGCTACTAAGTGGGTGGTGGGCGGGTCATAAAATTCCCCGCTCCCAGCCCCTAGCCCATGCTGGATGCAATTCAGAGGCAGAGCTTCCGTAATGGCGAAAGATCGCATCAAACCTAGGGCCTCGTCTAAGGGCGAAAGCTGGGCATGAGTCTGCGGATCTGTCGGGCTGGGTTCAGCGGCAGACACCGGATCGGGTTCGATCAACATAGACTTCAAAACTTTAGAGTTTTCGTCCATAGGCGAGTCCATTATCGCGTCTGGGTCTCCGGTCGGAAGTTGCATGATAGAAAAGAGTCCGACAGGGGTGATCCTCCCGTCTTCAGACGATACTACCCGCTCTGGGTCTAAGGCCGAGGTGGGTGTGAGTGTCGACCCTTGGACGGAATCTAAGAGCGGATCCGAAGAGCTTCCTTCATGGGGTCAAGGGGCGGCAACCTGGGCCGCGAACCCCTCGAAGAACAGATCTCCTCGGAGATCAGCAATGTAATTCAGGTTTCCAAACCTGATCTGGTGGCCGGGGGCATAATTGTCGACATGCAAGAGGCGGATGGTCGAGTTGGCACGGAGCACAAAGCCACCAAACACAAAGACCTGTCCGGGGAGAAAGGTTTCCCTGGACGCAGCATCATCGTTGATGAAGAGGTGAGCCATCAATCCTTCTGTCGATGATATAGCGGAGCTCTCAATGAAAGCACCAATGTCGGTGTCAAAACCGGCAGATCTCAGGTAGGGGGCCCCAAGCTGTATGTCTAAGGATCGACGGTAACTATGATCAAAAGGACACAGTGTTTACCCAGGTTCGGGCCCTCTTAATGGAGGTAAAACCCTACTCCTGCTTGATTATATCCGACGAGTATAGGGGTTACAAGAGTTGATCTACCTTGAGATCGTAATGGCTAAACCCTAGCTTGGCTAGCCTATCAATGGTCTGGTCCTGCCTTCGATCTAAACCTTCGGTTTATATAGATACCGGAGGGGCTTAGGGTTGTACAAAGTCAGTTTAACAGAAAGGAAATAGTATATCCGGACACCTAAACTTTCCATCCACGTATAAGAGAGTCCCTACCGGACACGAGTGGTAGTCTTCTGCCTTGTATCTTGACGGCCCATCTGTCCAGCCCATATCCAATAGACGGGACGCCCAAGGACCCTTAGTCCAGGACTCCCTCACCCATATACACAAGCAATATAATCAAGCAGGGCGTAGGGTATTACCTCTTAGGGAGGGCCCTAATCTGGGTAAATATCGTGTCCCACGTCCCTTGTTCCCCATCGATCCAATATCCACAGTTCAGGACCCCCTACTTGAGATCCGCCGATTTTGACACTGACATTAGTACTTTCATTGAGAGTTCCACTATTGGATAGACGAAGATCGATGACCACCTACGCCAGGAACGTCTCATCCCCTGGCTGGGCTCTTGCGCCCGGTGGCATCAAACCGCATATTGATCCATCCAGTCCCCTAGGCCAGGATGGAAGCTTCACTCCCACTTAGAAAATCAGGTTTGGGAGCCTAGAGTTCCCCGCCGATTCCTGTGGAGATCTTACTAAGCCGCTGGTTCCCCTCAAGAAACCCGTCAATCCCGACGTTTTGACTTCGGAGACGGAGACCGACGATGTGCGAAACCTGGCCTTAGACCCGGATTCCGTCAATACGTCGGCCGAGCAAGGTCCGGACACTGTCTCAAACAAACTTGGAGCGGCCACACTTCGAGTCAGCCCCGAACACTCAAGCAACGTGGACCCGGTGGACCTCTCGTCTGCAAACAATCTGCTAGATCGGATTCTGGCCATGGGAGTCTCCAACGGTCAATCCTCGATCTACGACTGGATTGGGCTCAAACCCCACAATAGGGGAATTCACACCCCTCCTATCACACACCTCGTCGCCACCATTGAAGAAATGGCCGAGGGTTCGAAGCTTAAAACAAGTTACGTCTGGATCAACGATCGAGCTTCAAGCCCGAAATACGACGATCACCCCGAAGAAAGTCCGGAGCCAAACTCCGACCTAATACACGACTTTAAGTCCCCATCGCCACCCGCAGACAGTATGGATGCCAGATCCAATATGTCAAGTGCTTCTGGGGTCGCAGATACCGCTGCTAGAGTTCCGGACACGTAACCTGGGGCAAAACGAAATCCCCCCCCCCCATGTCACGTACTCCCCAGACAATTCGGTTCCTCCGGACATCTGGGATTTGATGTACGTAAAGCATAATCCTGGAGAGGAATTCCACCACTACCGGGCTAGATTCCTCTTGGTAAAAGAAAAAAATCACAAGTTACCGTGACCAAGACATAATTACGACCTTTCAGTCTAACTGCCGAGAAGAAGAGATTTTGAGCGCCCTCACCCGTCGCCTCCTGCAAAGCCTCACCGAGCTATCCGACCTGGTACACATATACTGCGCCATCGAGAGCCCCTGGAAGGAACAACAAATATGCGTGGATTAAAACCACACCGAACATCCAGGTATAACTCGAGAAAAGCGCGCATGCGCATGGCGGTCGCCCGAACATGAGCCCGCTGAAAAAAGGCACAGATCCCTCACCGGACTTAGATCAGTCCTGGATGAGCTACTGGACAAACCATTCCCATACACTCGATCCTGCTAAACACAAATCCAACTCACAGACTTCAAGCTTGTTAGGTTGTTAGATAGGTCGCCAAGAGTGGCGAAGCCATACTCTACCTTCAAACTCCCAGTAGAGGATCAGAAACACCTCCATCCAATGACAATAACATCCTAACCATCTATGAGACCTTCTGATGCGGAGCATCCCACGATAATCCCCATGGACGTATCTACGTCTCCCATGACACCACTTGGACCAATGACAAGAGCTCGAGCAAAGGCTATCGAATATAAGGTGAACTCGCTCCTCTCCGAACTCCCACTCTCTACACATGAGACATGGCTACTACCTCAAGCGGAAACACTATGTGTGATCAGGTACTCGGAAGAAGGCCACGGAACAGCTACATCCAATGGACAAGACGACAAGGACACCAAGTACGAAGGACAAGAAGAAGAGCTACTGAAGAAGCTCCAACCAGCGAACGTCCACCAAGGACCGGACGTCCGGCGCGTGACGCTCCAGCCAACGGACGTCCTGAAGGCCCAGCTGTAACGCCCCGGATTCGTTACGCCAGGTGTCTGCCAGTTATTCGCCGTCGTTGCCATGTCATTCGCTTGCGTGTTGCATTTTATCATGCCATCATATGCATTGCATTGCATACGTGTTTGTCTCATGCATCCGAGCTTTTTCCCCGTTGTCCGTTTCGCAATCCGGCACTCCTATGCCCTCCGGCGTCCCCCTTTTTGTCTCTCGTTGTGAGCGGGTGTTAAACTTTCTTGGAATGGCCCGAGGCTTCCCAAGTGGCCTTGGTATAGCATCGGTAGACCGCCTGTCAAGTTTCGTGCCATTTGGAGGTCGTTTGATACTCCAACGGTTAACCGCGTAGCCCGAAACCCCCCCTTTCTCTTTGCAGCCCAACACCCTTCCAAGCTGGCCCAAAACCCATCTAACTCCCCTCCATGCTCTCGGTCGTTCGATCACGATCGCGTGGCCGAAAACCGTGCCTCATTTGGACACTCCTAGCTCCCTTTACCTATATATGTGCATCTCTCCCAAAAAATCCCCCGAAACCCTAGCCCCGCTCATCCGCGCCGCCGGACATGTCCGCTCCCCCGTCGGAGATGTCCGCGTCTCCGCCCGCGACCAACCGGCGTCCGCCACGTGTCCCCGCCGCCCCTTTCCTCCTACCGCGTCGCGCCACCTGGCCTCAGGCCTCCTCCCCGCCGCCGCGGCCCGCCGGGCCCAGGCGCGGCCCGCCCAGGCCCGCGCGGCCGCCTGAGCCTCCCCGCGCCGCCCGCTCACCCGATTCGCTCCACCGCCGTCAGTCGCCATTGCCACCGGCTCGCCTTGGCCCCGCCGCCGAGCCGCCGCCCGGTCGGGTCCCCACGCCCCGAGCCTCCGCCGCCGCTGCCCGCTTCGCCCGCCGCCGGCACCCAGCCGCGCCTCGCCCGAGCGCCTCGCGCCTCCGCCTCCGGCCGGGCGCCGCCCCACGTCCGCCGTCGTGGCCCCGTCGCCGGCCGGATCCGGCAAGGGGCCGGCCAGATCCGGCGCCCCGGCCGTCCCCGGCCCTCTCTGCCTCGTCTCCGGCCATCTCCCTCCTCTCCGGCGAGACTTCGGCCGCCTCGAAGTCCGTGCCCGCAGCCCCCAGATCCAGATCCAAAACGAAGGTTGACCCCCAAAAATTCCCAAGTCCCTGATTTTTGACATTATCATGCCATGTTCATCGCGTCATATCTCTGCATCCGTAGCTCCGTTTCGTGCGTGTAATATGTCAAATTGTTCGTCTCAACGAGTACTTCATTTAATTCCAATGCATCATGTTCATTTGAGCTCATCTTGATGCCTGAATCATCGTTGCAAGAGTGCTTCATGATGTTGTCTGCTGTCCGTTAACAGAACATGCACTTTTGTCATTTTTGCCATGATTGATGTGTGCATCCTATGAGGTTGATGTCTACATGTGTTTTGAACTATGCCATGTCTTATTTACAGAGGTGCTTACCATGTATTTTTGTGATCAATGTGGTGACTAGCACAAGCATGCAAACTAGGCTTCGTGATATTGCTGATTTGTCCCTGTTCTGCTGTTATTTTGATGCCATGTAAACTTGATGCTAGAGAGAGATACATGCATATTTTGAGATACTTCAGTAAGGGTGTTTTGAACATATGGTTATTGTCAATCAATTAATGCACCTGGTTGCAATTATGGAGTAGTCTAGCATGTCATTTTCGTGCTCTACTTTTGCTTCAAAATGTTTCCTGGCAGATTGTTTACATGTTATTCAATTTTGCTAAGGATGTTGTAGTTGATCCTTGCATGCTATGAACTTGTTCTTGACTTGGTTAGCTTCATAAACATGTCTTCTTGCTGATGCTATACTTATCTTGTCATGCAATGACTTGTGGTGAGTGAATCGAGCTTGTTAAGTAGGGTACTTGCTGTTGCTGTTTTGCTAGGCTGAATCTGTTATTTGGTGATGCTATGTAAACCTGCTTCTACAAATCATTCTATGCATAATCTGGAGATGTTCACTAAATATGTTTTGTTCTACATGTCATTATCTATCCATTCATGCCCCTGGTTGCAATTATAGCTTGCTGTAGCTTGTTCATATTTTGATCCAAAGTTGCTTAATAATGTTGCTGTCAGCCTGTTAACATTAAGTTCAGTTGTTGCCATGTGTTTTGCTAGTGATCCATGCACCCTATGAACTTGCTCTTGCCATGCTTAGCTTCATAAATATGTCTTCTTACTGTTGGTTGCCTTGCCATGCCATGTTTTGCTCTGTAGTGAGTTGCGCAAGCTCATCTACATGCCTTCGTATCGTTGTTCCTGCCATGTTTGAATCTGTAATATAACTTGCTATGTTTACGTGGGCGCCATCATATTTTCTGATCCTTTTTGGCTCATGGTCAGTAAAGGACATTTGATCTATGCATTTGGTAGTATCATTCCATGCCTTTGTTTGTCATGATAAGTTCCTGTAACATGATGTTTGATTGCTCTAAACATTGCAACCTGATGTTATTTTCTGCAAAGTCTGAACTATTATTATTTGCAATCTTGCCATGTGTGTTTGAGCATGTTCTAGTGATTTCTGGAGATAGATCAGTGTTCATGTTTTGTTATGCTTTACCTGTACATCATGCCCATGTCTTTTGTTTTCATGTTGAGATGCTGTAGCATATTATTTTGATGCTTGCAATATGCCTAGTTGCTGTTTTGGACAGATTGTTGCTATAACTTGTATAGAGTGTATGTGTGGAACCGTTGCTCCGTTTTGAGTGTGCTCTATATGAAACTTTCTTAGAATTGCATGTAGTTTCATATTATCATGTTGCATCCATGTTTTGAGGTGTTTGCTTGATGTTTGTATGCATTTTGCATCAATGCCATGTTTAACTTGTTTTGCTCATATCTTCTAGGCCGTAGCCCCGAACTAAGTGAACTTTATATGTAACTTGACTAGAATCTTGTGTAGATCATCTTTATGCATCTTAACTTGCTGTTTAACAACTTGAACATAAGGTTTATTCAGATCTAGACCATTTTCAAAATATGCATATGAGGACTTACCGGAATTGTTATATGTTGTTCCCGGCCTCATTTAAACTTGCCTTAGTGTGTTGCTCTTGTTTGCATCATCTCTTGCCATGAGTAGCTTCATGTAGTTTTGTCATGCATCATGCTTGTTGTGCATCATGTATTGTCTATGAGTGGTGTGTTTACTATATTGTGTGCTTCTTATCGATAGTTCCCGTTTCATTGCGATCGTGAGGATTCGTTCGTCTACGCTTGGTTCGGCTTCATCCGTTCGTCTTCTTCATGGACTCGTTCTTCTTCCTAGCGGGATTTCAGGCAAGATGACCGCTACCTTGGATCTCACTACTATCATTGCTATGCTAGTTGCTTCGTTCTATTGCTATGCTGCGTTACCTATCTTTTGCTCATCAAGCCATCCCAAATTGCCATGAACCTCTAACCTTTGACACCCTTCCTAGCAAATCGTTGCTTGACTATGTTACCGCTTTGCTCAGCCCTCTTATAGCGTTGCTAGTTGCAGGTGAAGTTGAAGATTGCTCCATGGTGGACAGGATTTTGGTTGGGATGTCACAATATCTCTTATATTATTAATGCATCTATATACTTGGTAAAGGGTGGAAGGCTCGGCCTTATGCCTGGTGTTTTGTTCCACTCTTGCCGCCCTAGTTTCCGTCATACCGGTGTTATGTTCCCGGATTTTGCGTTCCTTACGCGGTCGGGTGATTTATGGGACTCCCTTGACAGTCGCTTTGAATAAAACTCCTCCAGCAAGGCCCAACCTTGGTTTTACCATTTGCCTCACCACCACCTACTTTTCCCTTGGGAGTCGCTCTCTCGAGGGTCATCTTTATTATCGCCCCCCCGGGCCAGTGCTTGTCTAAGTGTTGGTCCGAACTAGAGCCCTTTGCAGCGCCCCCTCAGGGAAACTTGAGGTCTGGTTTTAGTTGTACGGATTGCTCATCCGGTGTTGCCCTGAGAACGAGATATGTGCAGCTCCTATCGGGATTGTCGGTGCATCGGGCGGCTTTGCTGGTCTTGTTTTACCATTGTTGAAATGTCTTGTAAACCGGGATTCCGAGTCTGATCGGGTCTTCCTGGGAGAAGGTATATCCTTCGTTGATCGCAAGAGCTTATCATGGGCTAAGTTGGGACACCCCTGCAGGGTATAATCTTTCGAAAACCATGCCTGCGGTTATAGGAAGATGGGAATTTGTTAATGTCCGGTTGTAGATAACTTGACACCAGATCCGAATTAAAACGTATCAACCGCGTGTGTAGCCGTGATGGTCTCTTTTCGGCGGAGTCCGGGAAGTGAACACGGTTTCTGTGTTATGTTTGACGTAAGTAGGAGTTCAAGTTCACTTCTTGATCATTTCTAGTTGACGACCGTTCCGCTTGCTCTCTTCTCGCTCTTATTTGCGTATGTTAGCCACCATACATGCTTAGTCGCTGCTGCAGCCTCACCACTTTACCCCTTCCTTTCCCTCTAAGCTTTGCTAGTCTTGATACCCATGGTAATGGGATTGCTGAGTCCTCGTGGCTCACAGATTACTACAACAACAGTTGCAGGTACAGGTTATGCGATGATCATGACGCGAGAGCGATGTTTGCTTGTTTTGGAGTACTTCTTCTGCTTCTTCTTCGATCAGGGGATAGGTTCCAGGTCGGTAGCCTGGGCTAGCAGGGTGGATGTCGTTTGAGTTTCTGTTTGTGTTTCATCCGTAGTCGGATGATGCTCTGATGTATTGTGATGTTGTATTCGTGTGGCATTGTATGCCTCTTGTATGTATCCCTATATATTATGTAATGTTGATGTAATGATATCCACCTTGCAAAAGTGTTTCAATATGCGGGTCTATCCTTGGTGGGACCTTCAAGTGTCTTTTGGATAGGGTCGCATATTGGGCGTGACAGCACCTGACCCAAGTCCCAGCCGACAAAAGCTATAGCGAGCGGACGTCTGGCCCCCTCCGGACGATTGGCGACACTTCCCAGCGAGCAGACCCCACCAGATGACTGGCGGTTCCACACCCGAAGCGTTTCAATGGAAATCCGACGCCTCCGGAATACCGGCGACCGGACGACAGGCCACCTCCGGAAGTCCGGTACAACTGTAACAAAACGTAATTAGCGGAAGTCCAAGCCTTACGGATGTCCAGGCCCTCGCGAGCCACCAGACGTCCGCTAGCTGCCGGACATCCGCTGCGTGTGTATGCGCAGCTTCGGGCCCGAGGCCATGTACCCTTTCATTCCGCCCGCTTTTGCACTTAGAATATAAATATACCTCCTCCTCCTCCTCCTAGTTAGGGTTAGCAAAGGATTAGCTCATATTTGTGTGAGAGCTTTGCTCATCCACTTGGTTACTTCTCCTCGGAGCTGATGAACCTATTCGGAGAAGATCCCCCAAGCGGATTCAAGACCCTATCATAGGAAGACCATTCAAGACCTCCTCACGGAGAAGACCTTTTGTATCGTCCTTTGTTGACTTTGAATCATGTATCACTCTTTGTGTTTCGAGGATCTAGCATATGTGTGACCAAATCTTGTTGGTTTGATTGATTCTCTCGTGTTTCCCCTTGTTATTTCTCCTCGTGTTCTCTATATGATCCCCTCCAATTGTGAAAGATTGGGCATCTATGGTTCTACCCTATATCATATTGGTATCATGAGCCATGTTGATCACGTATTTGGAGCCCCTACCCCTTGTTTTATAGCTTGATTTTGTTGTGTTCTTCCCCAATTTCGAAAATCCCCACCAAAAATAGCCCCAATTTGTTTTGGTGATTTGTTGGTGTGATCAAGTTTTATTGGATTTGATCCATGGATTTGCTTTGCCACGAGTGGATCTAGCTTTCCACCATCATCTCCACCTTCTCCATCCACAAAATCGCTCGGATTTGACCAATTTTGCCACCACCACGACGAACACTAGCTATTCATCCCGTGCCCGAAATCACCCAAGCACCGGACGTCTGCTAGCTTCCGGAAGTCCAACGACCGGATGGTCGCTACTCCACCTGTTGTCTGTTGTTCCCTAACGAAACTGATTTTTTTTTCTCCTGAAATTTTCCAGCCACCGCCCCACTTCCGCATACGCACTCAGACACCTCCACCGCTTTCCGCAAGCCCCACCATCGCTTACCCGCTATCAACTCCAACAATTTTGTCATGTTTTGGTCTTTGAGAGTTTGAGTTGTGGTTCCTGTGTCCTATTGTGTTTCGGCTATATAGGTACGGTGCGACATCAACATCACCACCGCTCATCTTCGCCAAGGACTCGTCATCGCCAACAACCGTCCTTTCTTACAAAAGACTACCTCGACGGCAACAAATCTTTGCATTGATAACCACAATATCCCAATTTTGCGTAGCTTTCCCATCGAGACTAGCCTTTGAGTATTTCCGGCAATGTGACTTGTGCACATTAGTGATCATACTTCCCATAGCATACATACCATATCATCGTCGTGCATATCTTGGTATCATCTCTTGTGTCACAAAGTTGTCATCGCATATACACAATTGCTATCTTGGTTCGGGAAGTTTTGCATGAGAAAAGATCTCAAAAGAGAAAGAGCCAAACAATCTTTTAAGCAAGAGGGAAAGATAAGCAAAGAGCTTATAAGCAAGAACCATAGCATCATACTACATTAAGATTGTCATACTCGATCATCTTGGATCATATCACCGGAATACCATACATATAGCTAGCATAGTTGGGATAAAAGTTGTTGCATTTTTGCCTAGTAGGTTGTACACAAGTTTCATATCCGCCTATTGTGCAATCGTGCTAGCGTCTCTCTAGTGTTGTGCAACAAGAGCATTTTCGTGGATTCCACATTTTGGCTCATTCCTTGGTTGCACGACCCCACTTGTCTATTTGCGTGTGTGTTTCCGTGTACCATATCTTTCTATTGGTCTACTTGTTGCATTTGCAAATTTGTGAATCTTATCCAACATTATTGAGGCTCACTAACAATTGCATCAAATTTTGTACCACCATCCTAACCGAGCTCCACCATAAGCTTTTACTTGTGTGGGTCTGAGAAGCGACAAGAATTGGTACCAATTGTGTTATTTCCTCGTTCCACATTTGAGTGATCATTGATCCATCTTCAACATTGGTCAAGGTACATTTGGTATAAGTTCTTCTCTTTCTCCCACTCACAAATTTGCTTGGAATGATGGATAGGCCAAGTTCTTATGCCAACCCACTCTTCATCGAGCAAGACGATGACATGTCATCCTATGTCACCAAGAGCCACATCTTTAGTGCACAAAGAGATTTGCATCAAGAACAACAAGAAATGAGCGACCACATCGACAATCTCGCCACCGACCTGCGACACTCCGAGCAACGAACAAGAGACTACTTCGGCAACAAGCTTGACGCACACAAACAAGAGAACAATGCAAGAATGGACGAGATTTGTGCCTTGTTGGTAAACCGCCCTTCTACCAATTCACCATACTCAAGACGGAGCCGCTCGGGTCGACACTCTAACGACACCCTCTCTGGCTCAAGTACACCGACATCAAACACTCTATGTAGAGCCGCTCGCCAAGACCGTCAAGAAACTCGCAATCCTCTACATAGCAATCCCCCACAAGAGCAATTCAACGAGCAAGCACATTACCATCGCCAAAACCAAGCTACTCTGGCACAAGCACAAGAAAGGAAACGTCAACGTAACCACGAGGAAGAGCGAGCGCGCCAACACCAAGACGAACAAGATGCCGAGGCTCAACGTCTTCAACAACAACAACCTGAAGCACAAGCACTTGAGGCGCAACGTGCCCTTCGAGAGTCAAGTCGAGCTGTCGCCAACCGCAACCGAGATACGCGCAATCAAGAGGAAGCACTTTGCGAAGAAATTCAAGAGCGAAACTACCAAAAAAGAGTGAATCGTCAAGTTCCTCAAGCTCCTCCTCAAGCTCGACAAGCTCCTCCACAACCTCAAGTTCACCAAGAGCAAGATGACTATGGAAATCCTACACGCCAAGAGAAATATGAGGTTAACAATCATACACGTCAAGGTCTTCAACATCACCCTCGACCCCAACACAATGAAGAGCAACGCTATGGCAAGCTCAAGTTCACCATGCCCAAGTTCAACAGAAGCAATGATCCGAATAGTACCTTTCATGGGCATTGAAGGCCGACAAGATCTTTTGTTTGCACAACTACGAGGAAGAGAAGAAGATCACTATGGCATCCCTTGAGTTCTAAGACTATGTGCTCATATGGTGGGAACAAGTCCTTGAGAATCGAGAAGCAAGAGGTGAACCACCAATCACCACATGGGATCAAATGAAGGATGTCATGCGAGCATGCTTTGTGCCAACATAATACAACCGTGACCTCTTCAAGAAACTCCAACTCCTCAAGCAAGGAACAAAGAGAGTTGAAGAATACTACAAGGAAATGGAGATTGCCATGAGTAGAGCCAATGTCATGGAAGATGATGAGCAAACTATGGCCCGTTTCTTGAATGGCCTCAATCATCCCATCTAGAAGATTGCCGACTTCCAACCCTACTCCAACCTCATTTAGCTAGTGCATCAAGCTACCAAAGCGGAACGTCAAGTGCAAGATGACTTCAAGTACGCCAAGTACTCTTCCAAGAGCTATGACTTATCCAACAACCAAGCTTCAACAACTCCAACACCTTCTACCTCAACCAAGCCATCTACAAGCAACGGCGACAAGTCGAGTTACAAGAAAACTTCAACAACCTCAAGTCATCCTCCTACTACAAACACCTTCAAGCCAAGAGCTTCATCATCTACTCCAACCAATGAGACCATCAAGACAGGTTCCATCAAGTGTTTCACATGTGGCGGCCGAGGCCACAAGTCCTTTGAGTGTACCAACAAGCGCACCATGATTCTCAACGACGACGGAACCTATGACTCCATGAGTGTAGAGGAGATGGAAGCCCTTGAGCAAGTGGCCATGCACCGGCGCGTGAATGAAGATGATGATGATTAAGTCTTTTGCGATGAGGATTCGAGCCCCGCTCTCGTTGTCTCCAAGGTCTTGACTCTTCAACATCAACAAGACGAAGACCAAAGATGCCATATCTTCCACACCAAGGCCGGCATCAATGGAAGGTCCGTCAAGGTCATCATCGTTGGAGGGAGTTGCCATAACTTGGCAAGTGAAGAACTATGCTCCAAGCTCCAATTGGTCAAGATGAAGCACCCGCAGCCCTACAAGGTTTAATGGCTAAGCGATTCCGGCACTATCCAAGTCGAGCATACGGTGCAAGTTTCTTTCAAGATAGGAGCATATGTAGACACTTTGGAGTGTGATGTCATCCCGATGTCTGTTTGCCACCTCCTTCTTGGTTGACCATGGCAATTTGAGTGAGGCGTCATCCACAACGGGCGTACCAATCACTATAGCTTCAAGATGAAAGAAAAGGAGTACGTGCTACGACCTATGTCTCCAAGTCAAGTGATCACCGACAAGCAAGCCAGCCATCATGGAGAAAAGAGTGAGAGAGCGACCCACCCAAAAGAGAGTGAGCGCCACAAGCCAAAATCGAGTGCCTCCACGATGAGCGACAAGAAGAACTTAGTTCTATTCGCCACCAAAAGTGAGATGAGAGAAGTATGTGAGAACCCATCAAGTGTTATGCACTATGTCCTTTTGTGCAAGGACGAGGCACCAAAAACTAACACCTCTCATGATCTACCTTTAGTGTTGTCTTCTCTTTTGCAGGAATTCCAAGACATTTTCCCCGATGAGCTACCTTCGGGACTACCACCACTACGAGGCATCGAATACCGAATCGTCCTCATCCCCGGGGCACCTCTTCCTAAGAAGGCTCCCTACCGCGTCAACCCCAAGGAAACCAAGGAGATCCAACGGCAAGTACAACAACTCACCGACAATGGTCATGTACGTGAAAGCTTGAGCCCTTGTGTCGTCCCGGTAATCCTTGTTCCTAAGAAAGGTGACACTTATCGCATGTGTTCCGATTACCGTCCCATCAATGCTATCACCGTTAGATATCATTAACCTATTCCACCCTTAGATGATATGCTTGATGAGCTTAGCGGAGCCACCATCTTCTCTAAGATTGATCTTAAGAGTGGCTACTATCAAATACGCATCCAGGAAGGTGATGAATGGAGAACCGCATTTAAGACCAAATTTGGCTTATATGAATGGCTTGTTACACCAATGGGTTTATCCGAAGCACCCGGTACTTTCATGCGAGTCATGCATTTTGTTCTTTGACCCTATATTGGTGTATTTGTTGTGGTCTGTTTTGATGATATTCTTGTTTTAGCAAATCCCTCAAAGATCATGCCACCTATCTTAGAACCGTGTTGCAAACCCTTAGGAAAGAGGACCTTTATGCTAATATGGACAAATGCCTTCTTGGTGTTGATAAACTTGTTTTCTTGGGTTTTGTTGTGTATTCTAAGGGTGTTCATGTAGATGAATCTAAGATCAATGCTATTAAAACTTGGCCTCAACCAACCAACTTGCAACAAGTGCGTAGTTTTCTTGGTTTAGCCGGTTTATATCGTAGATTTGTGAAGGATTTTAGCACCATTGCTTCACCTTTGCGTTCTTTGAGTAAGAAAAATGCGCCTTTTGTTTGGGGACCATCCAAGATACCGCATTTAATGAGCTTAAGAATTTGCTTACTCATGCTCCCGTGCTTGCATTACCCAACTTTGAGAAACCTTTTGAAATTCAATGCGATGCTAGTGGTAATGGCATAGGAGGTGTGTTAACGCAAGAGAAGCGCCCCATAGCATACTTTAGTGAGAAACTTTCCGAAGCGCAACTCAATTATCCCATCTATGACAAAGAGCTTTATGCTTTTGTGCGAGTCTTGTGTGAATAGGAACACTATCTTCGCCCTCATGAATTTATCATCCATATCGATCATGAAACGCTCAAGTACCTAAAGGGTCAAACTAAGTAGAACAAGCGTCATGCTAAGTGCAGTGAATTCATTGAGTCTTTTCCTTATGTCATCAAGTACATCAAAGGTAAGGAAAATGTTGTGGCGAATGCTCTTTCCCGCATATGCATGCTTGTTACTAAACTTGAATTGAGTGTCATTGGATTTGAGCACATGAAAGACTTGTATGCGCATGATCCTACTTCTGTAATTCCTTATGCCAAGTGTTTGACACATACATTTTGGGAATGCTACTACATCAAGGATGATTACCTTATGAGAGCTAACAAACTTTGCATTCCCGAGTCTTCTCTTCGTTTGCTACTTTTGCAAGAGGCTCATGGAGGCGGACTAATGGGACACTTTGGACGCAACAAGACATTATCTATGCTCTCCAAGAACTATTTTTGGCCCAAGATGTTCTGCGATGTCTCACGCTTCACCAACCGATGATCTACATGTCGAAAGCTAAGTCAAAAGCTCAATCCCACGATCTTTACATTCCACTTCCCATTCCATATCAACCTTGGGAAGACATTAGAAAGGACTTTGTACTTGGTTTGCTTAGGACTCAAAATGGAAAGGATTCCGTGTTTGCTGTTGTGGACCGATTTGCTAAGATGGCTCATTTTATCCCATGCAACAAGATAGACGATGCTTCACATATTGCAAATCCTTTGTAGGGAAATCTTGCGCCTCCATGGAGTGCCAAAGACGATTGTCTCAGACCGTGGCGTCAAGTTCTTGAGTTACTTTTGGAAGGCTCTATGCGCCAGGTTCAAAATCAAGCCCTTGTTCTCTTCGACATACCATCCTCAAATTGACGGCCAAACGAAGGTAACGAACCAAACACTCTCCACTCTACTACGCGTGTTGATCAAGAGGAACATCAAGGAGTGGGAGGAGTGCCTACCCATCGCCAAGTACGCCTACAACCGCGCAATACATTCGACTACTGGCAAGTCCCCCTTCAAGGTCGTCTAAGGTTTCAACCCGTTGTCCCCATTGGACATTCTTCCTCTTCCACTACAAGAGTGCACCAACTTGGACGTGAGTGCACGAGCAAGCTACCTCAACAATATGCATGAAGATACAAGGCACACCATCGAGCGCCAAGTACAACGACTCACGACCAAGATCAACATCAACAAGCAACCCATGATATTCAACATCAGAGATCTGTGTGGCTACACCTACGCAAGGAACACTTCCCCAACGAACGCAAGTCCAAACTTCTACCCCGAGCCGATGGACCCTTCAAGGTGCTAGCACGCTACAACAACAACGCTTACAAGATCGACCTCCCAAGCAACAAGTACAACGTGAGTGAAATCTTTGAAAGTGCGTTATATCGACTAGAGGGGGGGGGGGTGAATAGGCGATTTTTATGAATTCTTCACTGAGGAATTTGCTGGTGAGGAAATTCCTAAATGAAGAACTACTTGCAGCGGAATAAGTACTCAGAAAGGAACATAACAGAAGACAAGCATAGTCATCATGATGAAAAGAAGACAAGCACAGAGTACAGAAAGCGTAAACACAGGATAACACAAGAAAGAAGACGAACTGACTGAAGAAATAGAACTGAGGAAATTGAGAAAGTCTTCAGTCAAAGTCTTCAAACAGATATGAACAAACACACAACAACATACATGAGGAAATGAAAGAGTTGAGGAGATAGAACCAGTTAGCTTGGAGAAGACAATGATTTGGTAGACCAGTTCCAACTGCTGTCTTAGTTGTACATCTAGTTGGAGCGGCTGAGTATTTAAACTCGAGGACACCCAGTCCCGGACACACAGTCCTCACCATATTCTCCTTGAGCTAAGGTCACACAGACCTCGCCCAATCACTCGTGGTAAGTCTTTAGGTGACTTCCGAACCTTCACAAACTCGGTCACTCAGTGATCCACAATTCCTCTTGGATGCTCTAGACCTTGACGCCTAACCGTCTGGAAGAAGCATATTCTTCAAAGGAAACAAGCGTCGGATCCACGCAGGATCAATCTCTTTAGTGATGCTCAATCACTTGGGGTTTTGTAGGTTTGGGTTTGGGATTTCCTCACTTGACGATTTTCGTTCAAAGTCCTCAGAGGATGGGTTGCTCTCAAATGACAAGTGTCAGTTTCTCTCGGAGCAACCAACCAGCTAGTGGTTGTAGGGGGCGGCTATTTATAGCCGGGGAGCAGCCCGACATGATAAGACATAAATGCCCTTGTCTGATATGACTGTTAGGTGGGTAGATATTTTGGGACAGCTGACGCGTAGCACAACAACGATCGGAATATTGGGGTTCGAATTCCTCAAGGCTATCATGTTCCTCACTTGGTAGGCAATCCGCACTGGCGAATTCCTAACTCTTCAGTCAGAACAAATTCCTCAGAGACCAGAAGAACTTCGTCTCTGTTGTCGGATCTCGGGTTCCGACAGACCCTCAAGGTTTGAACTCTAGGGTGCGCGCGGTGATCGCACCTCCTACCTGCCTACGTCTCATCTCCTCGCAAGGATCTAAACTACACGAAGAACAACACAAGGGGCACGAGGTTTATACTAGTTCGGGCCACCATTGTGGTGTAATATCCTACTCTAGTTTGTGGTGTGGTGGATTGCCTCACGGGCTGATGATGAACAATACAAGGGAAGTACCGCCTCGCGAGGGGAGGAGTTCTTGTGTTGGTGGTTCTGGCTAAGGTTTGATTGGTCGACCTTCTGATCCCTCTATACTATGGTGGCTAGCCCTATTTATAGAGCGAGGCCTTGGTCCTCTTCCCAAATATTGAGCGGGAAGGGCGCCAACAATTGGCCATTTTGAAGGGGAACATCTAGTACACTTATACTGGCTAAAGTCGGTCCTCGCCTGCCAAAGACTCTGACGGTGATGCCGGCTTGGGCTCCATGATGACCTCCATCCTGCAGTTCTGCTGGTCTTGGTCTTGTTGCACCGAAATGGTTGCCTTTGCTTGATACTCTCGCATGTGCTTGCCCCCTTTCAACCAAAGAGGAATCAAGGACTCTGCGTAGGCCGGCGCCCGCTTGGCTTCGGTCGTCATGGCTTGCGTCACGGGCACCTCATGAGGTACCCTGCCTTGATCTCTCCGCCTCCTCGCGAGCCAGCCTAACGAGGCTGTGCTCGAGGAAGCTTCCTGTCAGCCGACCCGTGAGGCTTGGCCCCTCGCGAGGGTCTTGAGCATATGTTGATGAACATGGGCCATACTGGGCCACTCCTTGAGCCACGCGGTAGGCCGCAGGCAGGCAAGTCTGGGTACCCCCGTTCCCAGAACGCCGACAGTAGCCCCCGGGCCCAAGGCGCGCCTGGACTTGGCTTAGCGGAGAAGCGAAGGGGCAAGAGCGAAGCGCCGCGGGCCCCAACAGCCTACGGCCTTGGGCGCCACGTGGTGGTTGATTGGACGTGGGTGTCCTTGCTCCCCCATGACGCCTCGACAACTTCACGAATTGACAAGTGCCTGCATGCAAAAGGGTCATGATTACCTGTGATCGTGGAGGGCGGCGGTTGGCCTCCCCCGGCTATATGTACGGAGCGGCGCGAGCCCTTCCGGTCCATCCTTTCCTTCTACTCTCCTTCTTCTTCTTCCTCGCCCTCGCTCCACCTTATGCCAATGGCACCAATCCGTTGGTTTTCCGCCGAAGAGAAGGGGAAGGCCCCCAAAGAGGGTCCTGTCCCGCTCCCGCCGAAGAAGCGGCTCGTCTCTAGCCGCGGGGAAGGTGGGTGCTTGGCAAGAGGTGTCGAGGCCATGGTTTGAGCGGCCGCCGCCTGGATTCCCATTGCCCTTGTACGCCTGGATTGAGGGTCCTGAAGACAAAGGCGCCGAGCGACACCGCCAGAGGCGCCGTCACCACGGGCGGATTACGGCGGTGCACGTCGTTCCTCCCGGAGTTCACGCCGTGGGCTCCTCTCGCGAGCTTGTGCTTCATGCCGCCATGCCTCCTAGATCCTGGATTCGCCTTCCTCCCTCCTTCGCCAACGAGATTCCGCCAAGGGGGCCTCTCAAGCTCTGGCTGCAGCACGCCGACTGCAGCACTCCTATGACCGAAGCGGATGTCGAGGTCGTTGCTCCGGGCAAGGTCTTCATGACCCGGGGCTGGGGCGAGACCGCCCGGGTCTGCCAATCGGAGGGGCCCCTCGTGATCCATCTGGATTACGACGGCGCCTCCCTGATGCTTTTCAAGATCTTCGACGAAGATGGACGCCGGCTGGAGTGCTGCCCCAGAGGCAGCGGCCGAAGCTCTGGAGTGGCGAGGACCACGCATGTCGCCCGTCCTTCCAGCAGCTTCTCTGATGGTAGCGGACGTATCGGAGGGTCCAGCGACTCTTCCGGGCTTTTCCTGACCCCGACGATGAGCGACGACAGCTACGAGCCTCCGAGCTCGCGCCGTGACCGAAGCAGGGCCGGCGCACCCGGCGGTCGACGCGGCTGATCTGGATGAGGTTGGCGCTGGCCTTGGGCGGCCCACTGTTGATGACGGCGTCTGCCATCGTGGTCCCTGTAGTTAAGACTCCTTAGGATACTCGTCATGGAGCAGCGTGAGATGCTCGTCCCACCTTAGCTTAGTTCCTCCGTTCGAACCTCGCGAGGGCTCGATGCTCTACGCCGACAGGTCCCGGTCCCAAGGCAAGCTTCAGCCGTCGCTGGTATGCCAGGTCGCGATGCCGTGATCAAGGCTAGGAGGTGAGCGGCCTGAGGTCTAGTAAGATCCCCTGAGTCGTGATGCTCAGGAGGTCCCCTTTAGCGCTCAAGCAGCCATCGTTCGGTGAGAAAGGAGCGCAAACGTTGCCAACACGGAGCTGCATTAGGTGCAAGGTCGGTGTTGCGATAGTTAGTAGCTCTGGAGGATGACTTATCTCGAGAGTCTGAGGCCTCTCCTTGGCGTGGCGCTAGGTTCGTGCATTGGCAGCTGAGGAGTTGCCGGGCGGGGTCCTCGCGAGCCTCTTCCCTCTTTCCCTTACTCCCCTTCGTGCTCTACGTCCTCGGGTCCCGGCCCTCGAGCGAGCCCATCCGTCGCTGGTGCCAGGTCGCGATGCCGTGGACAAGGCCAGGAGGTGAGGGCTGGATAGCCAGTAAGAGCCCGTGAGTTACGATGCTCAGGCGCCCCCCTTTAACGTGCAAGCGGTTCACGCGGTCGAGAGGGAAGGAGACGCCACGAAGGCCTCCCCCGACGTAGCTCCTTAAAGATATCCTGCAAGCTCACCACAAGGAAAATGAACGTTGCCGTTACAATTGCCAGCCAGCTGCTAGTTGCTCTGGATGGGTGATAAGGGCACTGAGGGCTTGGTGAGGTGGCGCCTTGCAGGGCTGCCGCGGCCAGAGCTCAGCCACTCCGGTTTATCGACGTTGGAGGGACGGACCCATGCGCAAGCGTCGTGCCGTTAGGGAGTAGCTCCATAAGTTGGTGTCAATCGAGCGAGCGATTAGGTCAAGCATGAAGGAGCAAATCCATTCAGATAGATGTAGGAAAAGGCGAACACCGCTGGGTCGGGCCTAAGCGACTTGGGAATAATGCAGCCCGAGGGCCCCCGCCCCAACAAAGTAAGCTAAAAACATGAACAAAAGGGATACATGCCGCAGGGATAGACCCACGTGGCCTGGGAATGATGCATCCCTGGGGGCGCTCCTAGCTAAAAATGAAACTCGAAAGATGTCACCTGATGATGTTGAAGAGGAAGGGATGCTGAAGTAGCGGACGGTGTGCGCTGCGGAAGCCGATCCTTACGAGCCCCCAGGCCCAGGAGCCTCGGGAGGCTCCAGAGGCGCCGGCGGCTCCTCGAGGACCATCTCCATCTCTGCCAGGACTACGGAATGCCTGACCTCTTGAGCCTCTAGGATGCTCCTCATGAGGCGCTGACGCACAACAGCCGCGTTCGGCAAGCCGTAAGGCAAGCGAACATAGCTATGGGGTGGACATTCGCAGCGTCCCACGCGTGAGGGCCAGAGGCGCTCCTGAGAGGCGGCTCAGTTGAGCCCTCGTGTGTCGATGCAGACGCGCAGCCCACCATCCTCGCCCGTATGGGGAGCTACGTCGGGTAAGCGGCGGCTGCCACTCAAGACTCTTGACTCCTGCAGCTCCTGAATGATCTCGCTGGCGAACTCCTGAGGGTTTGGCCCTCCTTGCCTTGCTCCTTCCTGAGGGAAACATGCTTTGAAACACGCCTCCAAGTGGTGCCCGAGCGCCTCCCTCGTGATCTTGGCAAAGTCGATGGCCCTCCAGGAGAGAGCCCCCGAGCCTTGCCTGAGGAGGGCACCGGGCGCGCCTTCCAATGCAATAGAAGGAGGCGCCCCCGGAACGTGCGCGGATCCTGAGGGGCCTGCCTCCTGAGGGTTCGAACCAAACGATGTCTTCTTCTTCTTAGGGACTGCCTCGGGAAGCCTTCGGCTCCTGTCATCTGGGTCTTCGATTGACGCAGCCTGAAAAGCACAGTCCAGAGAACACATAGCATCCCTCTCCTCACAAGGCACCATGATGACTCCACCGCTTCCTGGCATCTTGAGGACATTGTAGCCGTGATGAGTCACGGCCATGAAGTTGGCCAGAGCTGGGTACCCGAGGATGGCATTGTACGGTAGGCGGATGTGTGCAATGTTGAAATCAATGAGCTCGGTGCGGTAGTTGTTGCGCTTCTCGAAGGTAACAGGAAGGCAGACCTGCCCTATCGGGACAGTGGAACCATCGGTGACTCCTGAGAAAGGCTTGGTTGGTTGAAGCTGATTGTATGGCACTTGGAGATTGTTGAATATCTTGACAGACAGGACATTGAGCCCTGCTCCGCCATCGATGAGGGTCCTGGTGACTTGCACATTGCTGATGATTGGGGAACAAAGCATTGGGAGGACTCCAACTGTGGCCGCGCACTTGATCTGATCCGCTGAGCTGAACGTGATGTCGCACGCTGACCACCCGAGGGGGCGCGTGGCCTCGAGCTTGGGGAGGATTGCATTCACTTCGCGAGCAAACTGCTTAAAGATGCGCTGAGAGGCCGGGGCCTGAGCGCCGCCCAAGATGCAAGCGATTGAGCGCGGTTCCTGGAAGCCTCCAGCCCCCTCGTCCTAATGATGGTCTTCATTCCTTCTCGGCTGTGGTGGTAGAGGAGGGAGGCCCGCGTTGCCTTGTGGGCGATCCTCACGAGGCTGATCCCTCCAACCTCCCTCGCGAGGTTGGTCCTGCCAGCGGTCCTTGCGAGGAAGGTCACACCATCCTTGGTGAGGGCCACGGTCTTCCCATCGTCCTCCACCTCTTCCTCCTCCTCGGCCATAGCCCCGGTCGCTGCGCTCGGGGCGTCGGCCGGCACGCATGTCCTGCACGGCCCTGAGCTCTTGGCATTCATTGGTGTTGTGGGTGTGGAGGTCGTGGTACACGCAGTACCGGCTGCCCTTGGATGACTCAGGCCGATCCCTGCCTCGCTTGGTGTCCGGCTCTGCTGCAAGCACGACAGCCCCCTTGCGCTTCACGTCCATGACCTTGGGCTTCTTCTCTTCTGGGTCGGCAGCCGGCAGTCCAAGGAGGGAAATGCGTCCTTCCTCAGCCCTGGCGCACTTGGTCGCCAAGTTGAACAGCTCCAGGGAGGTGCACAGGTCTTTATGAATTGCAAGCTCCTCTTTCATCTTGACGTCACGCACGCCGTCGGAGAAGGCTGAGATGATGGCCTCCTCGGACACCCTGGGGATCTTAAGGCGAGCGTTGTTGAAACGCTGGATGAACTTCTGCAGGGATTATCCTGGCTTATGCTTGATGCGGCGCAAGTCGCTCATGGCCGGGGGCCGGTCGCGGGTGCCTTGGAAGTTGACGATGAATCGGGTGCGCATCTCGTCCCAGGAGGAAATGGTGCCAGGAGCCAGGTTCAAGAGCCAGGTGCGGGCACCGTCCTTGAGCGCCATGGGAAACCGGTTCGCCATGACCTTCTCGTCCCCGTTGGCAGCTTCGATGCCCAGCTCATAGACCTGGAGGAACTCCGCAGGGTCAGCCGTTCCATCGTAGCGCAGGGGCAGATCTGGCTTGAACTTGCCCGGCCAGGCCACGCTGCGCAGCTCGGCGGTGAAGGCATGACATCCTGCAGTGGCCACGGGAGGCCTTTGGTGACGTAGAGCTTGATCTTGGAATTTTCTGTGCACTGCCGCCAGGAGCAGCGCAGAGTCTTGACGCGCTGGAGCAGGAGCGTGGTCGTGACGGGCCGGTGCGGGGAGCACACGGGCAGCTTCTTGGGGACGAGGGATCTCTTGGCAGCACTTCTCTTGTTGTGCTGGCGCCGGACAGAGCGGGTCCCGTCCAGGGGCCACACGCCTTGGGGCCAAGGCGCCTTCTTGAGGGGGAGGCGGCTGAGGCGCCCCCGGAGCTTCGTTGCCCACGCAGGGCGGGGCGCGGTGCAGCGAGAGGGATGACGCAAGGGAGCCCCCAGCGGCGCTGACGAGCTCGATGATGCGGGCGAGCCACTCGTCGTAGAGGTCGTCGACGGGACGACAGTGCAGGAGCTACCGCGCCAGGAGCAGCGCGACATGCGCATCCGCATGAGCGCGGCGGGCGTGGGACAAGGAACCGGCTGGAGTCAGTGACGGGGTGGCGGTGTGGCCTTCTTGCCGCACCGAAGGATGCAGGGACGACGCCTGCTGCTCGTTCCCCGCCGGGCCGGTGGTGGCGTTGACGGCAGGCGACGGGGAACATTGGCGGCATCCGCCGACGGGGGTCGTCTGGGCGACGTGAGTGGCGAGAGCAGCCCGGCGCTCGGCGTGGGCCCGACGAGCGTCTGACATGGATGCGACGGACGGCGAAACATAGGGCGGCAGAAAGAGGATTCCGGCGCACCCCTACCTGGCGCACCAAATGTCGGTTTTTGGGTTCCGGCAGACCCTCAAGGTTTGAACTCTGGGGTGCGCGCGGAGATCGCACCTCCTACCTACCTACGTCTCGTCGCCTCGCGAGGATCTAAACTACACGAAGAACAACACAAGGGACACGAGGTTTATACTAGTTCGGGCCACCATTGTGGTGTAATACCCTACTCTAGTTTGTGGTGTGGTGGATTGCCTCAGGGGCTGATGATGAACAATACAAGGGAAGAACCGCCTCGCGAGGGGAGGAGTTCTTGTGTTGGTGTTTCTGGCTAAGGTTTGATTGGTCGACCTTCCGATCCCTCTATACTATGGTGGCTAGCCCTATTTATAGAGCGAGGCCTTGGTCCTCTTCCCAAATATTGAGCGGGAAGGGCGCCAACAATTGGCCATTTTGAAGGGGAACATCTAGTACACTTATCCTGGCTAAAGTCGGTCCTCGCCTGCCAAAGACTCTGAGGTGACGCCGGCTTGGGCTCCACAATGACCTCCATCCTGCCGTTCTGCTGGTCTTGGTCTTGTTGCACCGAAATGGTTGCCTTTGCTTGATACTCTCGCCTGCGCTAGCCCCCTTTGCACCAAAGAGGAAACAAGGACTCTGCGTAGGCCGGCACCCGCCTGGCGCCCGCCTGGCTTCGGTCGTCATGGCTTGCGTCACGGGCACCTCGTGAGGTACCCTGCCTTGATCTCTCTGCCTCCTCGCGAGCCAGCCCGACGAGGCTGTGCCCAAGGAAGCTTCCTGTTGTCCGCCCCGCGAGGCTTGGCCCCTTGCGAGGGTCTTGAGCAGATGTCTATGAAGATTGGCCGTACTAGGCCGCTCCTTGAGCCATGCCGTAGGCTGCAGGCAGGCAAGTCTGGGTACCCCCGTTCCCAGAATGCCGACATCTGTCATTGAAGAATATGACTGAACTGTGCGAGATTTCCAATGGCTTCACTCGAAAGGATTGGTAGGTATAGGATTTTGAGTTGAGCATCACATGGAAATTTTTCCTTTGTATTTCCTCGACCCCCTTTAACAGTACGGTGTTTCCTATGGCTCAAGAAAGATAAAATGAAACTACAAAAACAAGAGTCTTCACGCTTCATGTTCCTCGAATGATTACCAAGTCTTCAAGGTCACACCAATTTCTTCACTTTCAAAGTCTTCAGAAATCCAAAGTCTTCAGTTGAAGAACTTCATTTTTAGGGGTCGACTTTCTCTATAAATATCAAACTCCTCATAGACTTATAGACCTATGTACACTCACAAACGCATCAGTCCCTTAACCTATAAGTCTTCAATACACCAAAATCACTAAGGGGCACTAGATGCACTTACAATCTCCCCCTTTTTGGTGATTGATGACAATATGTTAAGCTTTCAACGGGGATAATCGTATGAAGTGTAAATACTGATATTGAGGAATTTGATTGGAAGATATAGAAGAACTCCCCCTGAAGATGTGCAACGTGAGGAATTTGCTTTTGAAGTAATGCACACCTGAAGAGTATTAATCATGGAGATCTCCCCCTATATCTTGTAATTCATACACGCATTTAACATATAATATGAGGAATTTGAAATGCATGATGAAATATGGTGACTGATGTAATTCAACATGCTTGCATTAACATTAATTAAGAATAAGCATGCAGAAGAACACACCAAAAGTATCAAGCCACCATAGAGTTTAAGATTACAACTCGATCTAGCAAAGTCAGAAGAACGAGAGTTGTAACTTAGCAAAAAAAACGCCCATATATAGACTCGCTTGAAGACTAACTCTCAAATTTCTCCCCCTTTGTCATCGAATGACCAAAAGGGTTGAAACTGAGGACTAACGCCCCTGAAGAATATCATGATGATGGAGGAGCGCCAGCGTTGTCAGGGTCTTGAGTCGTTGTAGGGCCTAGTGCAGTGTCGTCCAAGTCTTCATGCTCGTCCGTGGCGCGTGATGAAGAATATGAGCTGGCCACCAAGGAAGGAACCTTGACCTTCTTGTATTTCTTCGGTGGAGGTGCAGACCAGTCAAAGTCTTCCTTGAAGCCCATTTGCTTCAGATCTTCTTCACCATATAGATGTGACAAAATAGCCCAGGTGCGATCAAACACTTCATGGAGGTAGTAGTGGTTTTTCTTCACTACATTATGTGTAGAAGTCATGTTGTGAAGAATAGAGCCAAACTGACGCTTAACCCACTTGTGGTTCTGATCGACCTTCTGGTGAAGACTTATAAGCAGTTCACGGTCAGTCATCACATGAGGAGCAGTAGCTTGAGGACTTGACTTTGGAGCATTGGCAGCAGAATCATGTGTGGCAGAGTCATCATTGGTGGAGTAGGATGCAGCTTTGCGGAACTGACCATCCAATGGACGAGTGCCTTCATCGATCACAGCTGGTGACTTGCCCTTCTCATTGGATGAGGAAATTGTCCGCTTGAGGACTTTAATAGGGGGCAAGTAGTTGAGGTGATTCTGAAAATCAGCCTTGTAGTTGAGTGAAGACCTTGTTCTGAGGAATCTCATGATCCACTGCGCGTAAGGCTTCAGCTCAAATGGAGAAAGTGCAACATTCGCTAGAGTCCTCATGAAGAAATCATGGTAATTGATAGGGATACCATGCAGGATGTTGAAGAACATATTCTTCATCATCCCCACAATTTCTTCATCTGATGAATCATCACCTTTGATTGGACTGATAGTCTTTGTCAGAATGCGGTAGATGGTTCTTGGTACATAGAGCAATCCCTTCACGAGGAATTTGGTCCTGTGGACTTGTCCAGGCTTCAGCGGCTTCATGAGCACTTGCATATAGTGGTCAGTAAGTTCTGGTTCATCATACAGACAACGAGCGCCTTCTGGTGGAGGACTGATTGGCAAGGCACGAAGCAATTCAGAGGCTGCTGCCTTGTAGTGAGTGTTTTCAGTCATCCATTCCAACACCCATGAGTTGACGTCAGCAGCATTGCCTGTGATATGCAAAGTTGCATAGAACTGAAGAATAAGCTCTTCATTCCAATCAATGATGTCAGAGCAGAAATTTAGCAAGCCTGCATCGTGAAGCATACTGAGAACCGGCGTGAAGCAAGGCATAGATTCCATGTCCACGTGAGGAATGTGCTCATGATTGAAGACTTTGTCCTTGTCAAAGAGAACTGAGGAATAGAAGTTTGCCTGGCTGGCAGTCCAGAAACGCTTCCTTCTAAGACGAGCATTGTCATACAGGTTGAATTCAGTGAAGAATACGTGCTCGCCAAAGAAATCATCAGCCTTGAATTTTGGCTTCTTGGAGAAGGGATTCTTTGGCTTGGGTTGAGGGGTGTTAGTGATCTACAGAACCACCTCAGGAATCGCAATCTTAGGTTCCTCATGCTGAGGAATTTCAGTTTCTTCTGCATCTGCAGCGTGTGTCATTACTTCTTCATTCACAGTTTCTTCAGCGCTAGTGGCTGGAATGTCTTCATCAACAAACGGGGTTGCACTAGGTTCATCAGAGCCCACTTGTACTTCAGTAGCGGCTGGGGACTAAGGAACAACTTGGAGAGGAGTGAACAACGGAGAGTTGGGGTGCTGACTTTCCCAAAAGTCATCATTTAGCACTGGTGTGGTACATCCGATGTCCACATCCTCATCTTCAAGTTCTTCAACACTTGCCTCTTCAGTAGTGAACTGAGGCATAGGTGAGGAAATGACTGGGGTTGAAGGGATTTTATCCACTTCAATTTCTTCGTCCAACTGCTCCATCGAAGCAGTAGATGGAGTTTCTTCATCACATTCCTCGGGAATCTCATATTCTTCACCAAAAGGAACAAGGTCCTTTGATGGCATTGATGAGACGGGAACGACATCAATTGGATTGTCAATTGAACAGATCAGAGTCTTCATCTTCTTCGGAGCTGAAGAATTTGATGAAGATGATGCCTTCCTCTTTTTCATCGCTGCACGCTCTGCAGCCTTGGTCTTCTTCACATCAGATGCATATGGAAGGATCGGAGTTGGTGTAGGAGGCGCATTTTCTTCAGGCGCAACTGTTGTAGTTGCCCTAACTTGTTCACTTTCTTCAGGAGCATCACTAGTGGATGCCTGGCAATATCATCAACGGCTGGAATGGAGTCATCAGCCCTGGTACTCTCATTTTCTTCAGCAGCCATACTGACATCAGCGGTGCTGGCATGTTCTTCAGTGGGCTGGGTAGATTCTTCAGCCTGAGGAATTTCAACATGCACCGACGCAGAGGTAGTTGAAGAGAAAGTCTTCATCAAATTGACGAACCAAACCTTTGCTCCCTTCCAATCAGCATGGTACCGATTGAAATCATCACTCAGTTGCTTGATTTCAGCTTGTACAACAATGAGTTGTTCAGGGGTAAGAGTGAGGACATTGTCCTTGAGGTAGTGTTGTTTCTTGTATTGCGCTTTCTTCAGCCTTCGTCCTTCTTCATATTTCCACTTTTCTTCCTCAATGAAGTGAGTGAGAACATGACTTTGACCAGGAGTGAGGTTCATCTCCGGCAAAGGTGTAGTAGGGTCCTTGTGCCATAAGTCAATGAAATCGAGGATCAACTTGGGATCCAGAAGTAGTGGCTCATTGCTGCCTTTGGCTCTAGCGGCCCTGGCTTGCCTGTCCTTGATGATTTCAGCAAGTTCTTCATCATCAGGCTCATCGTCATCAGAGGGGATTTGGAAGACAACCTACTTCTTTTGAGGACTTGGGAGAAGGCCTCAACCCGTAGTGGCCTTTTTCTTCAGCAGAGATGGTCCGGCTGAGGAACTTGGTGCAGCAGTGGAGCTAGCAGATGCTCCTGAGGCAATAGAGATGCCTTGAGTCCTTTGGCACGTGGCAAGATGCACAGGTGCCGAAGATTTTGTCAGAGCAGCCGAAGACTTTGTCGGAGGAGCTGAGGACTTTGGAGGAGGAGGAGGAGCAGACTGAGGAATTGGTCGTGAGGGCTTTGAAGATGCTGGCCGTGGGGCATTGAAGGAGAAGCACTGGACTTGTGGGCAGGCTTCTTTGGCATAGCCTTCCTGGGCTTACTACCAGAGGCCTTAGCAGCGTTAGCAGCAGCAGCAGAATCTTCATTGAATTTCCTCACTGCTTGTTTTGATTGCTTGGCTAGTTTGGCCTAGCGCCTAGTCCATTCAGCAGCATAGTCCTCACCGCGCTTGAGGCTGGTGGGATCCGCCAGTTGGCCAGGTCTCAATGGAGGTCTTGAGCATGGAGGGTTGAGCGCGAATTTATTCATGTACTTGGGAGTAACATACATGTACTCCCTCCATTCTCGTGCCCATCTCCTCTCAATATGTTGTATGCGCACTTTGCGCTAATTCTTGTCCTCCTTGCCAAACTTGGCCTCATCAGGAGTGCAGTATACAGCATAAATATCCTCAGGGATTTCAAACGCTGTGTTGACCTCAGGCCTTTTTCCTCCCTTCTGTGGTTTCTTACCGTCAGCCATTTTCTTTAGCTGAGGATGAACAACTAAAGTTTCTGAAGAGGTATGCAACTTTTCTTCGAGGAACGCTGCAAATGAGTTAAGTTGATGAGAACCTAGTGATTCAGCAGCGGACATTTGTACCTGTGAATAGAGTATAGTTGCGAGGAATTTGGAGAGGTCATATGCATCCTCAGAAGATTTTCAAAAAGAATAGGTTTGAGGAATTTGACCGATGAGTCTTGAAGAATTTCGCTAAGCGTTCGTTATCTTAGGTTCCAGAGTTGTACAGATTTGAAAATCCACACAATTGAGGAATCTTGAAGAAAATCATTGCTTAGAGAAACGAATCAAGAATAGATAACATGTGAGGTGTTTTAGTGTGTGAAGATTTGAAGAATAAACACGTTTGAAGATTTTTAGGAAAAACACATGAATCAAAGCGGGCAATAAAAGTAACTTTTAATTACCCGAAGTGAAGAACAAGACGAACTGGGAAGCGTTGAGGTGAAGTTCGTTCGTTCAGATCTTCTACGCCCTAACTCGGTAGAGGAAGATAACTACGGCGGCGGCGGAGTGAAGAAATCTGCAACCGGCGCGAGTACGACGGCGACGAGGTCGAGGCAGTGAAGCTCTTCCTCACCGGCGACGATGAAGTAGCGGCAGCGTTAGGGTTTGGGAAGCTCGAGTGGGAGAGAGAGGTCGAGCGGAGTAAAAGTGAAGTGAGGAGAAGGCGGGGGTATTTATAGCGGTAGTGAAAAACTGTGCGCTCGAGGATTTTAGACGAACGTGCCTCTGGCTTTTGTCATTCACATGACTTGTGTCACCCACGTACTGTGAGGTGGCGATCGTGTAGGATCATTGGTGAATAGATAAGTATTTGTCGTGAGAAGCGGAATGGTTTGAGCGGCAACGCTGAAAATTTAGATAGATAAGTTTTAAGTTACCGTTCGCAATTTCTTCAGCTGTCAAGGACGCAGTGAAGATTTTGAACGAGTTTCAAATCAGAACGCATATGAAG